>NC_074679.1:2791063-2793563 GCF_029448725.1 Salvelinus fontinalis
TCTGTCTGTCTGTCTGTCTGTCAGGTATGGGTGTTGCAGGGATGGTGTGTCTGCATCACAGGGACTCAACAAGGAGGGTTGTCTCGAACATGTCCATCCTGTCCAGCCCACGGTAAGCAAGGACCTGAGAGAGGTGTTATAGGGAGAGACAGAGATAGAGAGTAGGAGGGTTGTCTGGGAACATGTCTCTCCTGTCCAGCCCACGGTAAGCAAGGACCTGAGAGAGGTGTTATAGGGAGAGACAGAGATAGAGAGAAGTTTTATAGAGAGAGTGAGATAAGTTTTATCAAGAGACAGAGTGAGTGAAGTGTTATATATACAGTTGAAGTCAGAAGTTTACATACATCTTAGCCAAATACATTTAAACTCAGTTTTTCACAATTCCTGACATTTAATCAGAGTAATAATTCCCTGTCTTAGGTCAGTTAGGATCACCACTTTATTTTAAGAATGTGAAATGTCAAAATAATAGTAGAGAGAATTATTTATTTCAGCTTTTATTTCCTTCATCACATTCCCAGTGGGTCAGAAGTTTACATACACTCAATTAGTATTTGGTAGCATTGCCTTTAAATTGTTTAACTTGGGTCAAACGTTTCGGGTAGCCTTCCACAAGCTTCCCACAATAAGTTGGGTGAATTTTGGCCCATTCCTCCTGACAGAGCTGGTGTAACTGAGTCAGGTTTGTAGACCTCCTTGCTCGCACATGCTTTTTCAGTTCTGCCCACAAATTTTCCATGGGATTGAGGTCAGGGCTTTGTGATGGCCACTCCAATACCTTAACTTTGTGTCTTTTGCCACAACTGTGGAAGTATGCTTGGGGTCATTGTCCATTTGGAAGACCAATTTATAAGCGTAACTTCCTGACTGATGTCTTGAGATGTTGCTTCAATATATCCACATAATGTTGCCTCCTCATGATGCCATCTATTTTGTGAAGTGCACCAGTCCCTCCTGCAGCAAAGCACCCCCACAACATGATACTGCTACCCCCGTGCTTCACAGTTGGGATGGTGTTCTTCGGCTTGCAAGCCTCCCCCTTTTTCCTCCAAACATAACGATGGTCATTACGGGCAAACAGTTCTAGACCAGAGGACATTTCTCCAAAAAGTACGATCTTTGTCCCCATGTGCAGTTGCAAACCGTAGTCTGGCTATTTTATGGCGGATTTAAAGCAGTGGCTTCTTCCTTGCTGTAAAGGAGTGCGTAACTGGCTGCAGGGAAGTCAGGCGCAGGAGAGCAGAAATGGGTAGCAAACGGAGCCCTATATTGAGGCGAACAAAACACAGCACTCAGAAAACTAAACACACGGGTTACAATAACCAGGTGCAAACCAGCCTGGAGTACACATACATTTACACATAACAATTCCACACACAGACATGGGGGGAAACAGAGGGTTATATGCAAGACGAGTAATGAGGGACTGCAAACCAGGTGTGCAGGAAAACAAGACAAAACAAATGGAAAATGAAAGGTGAATCGGCGATGGCTAGAAGACCGGTGACGTCGACCGCCGAACGCCACCCGAACAAGGAGAGGGACCGACCTCTGCGGAAGTCGTGACACTTGCTGAGCGGCCTTTCATGTTATGTCGATTTAGGACTCGTTTTTACTGTGGATATAGATACTTTTGTACCTGTTTCCTCCAGCATCTTCACAAGGTCCTTTGCTGTTGTTCTGGGATTGATTTGCACTTTTCGCACCAAAGTACGTTCATCTCTAGGAGACAGAACGCGTCTCCTTCCTGAGCGGTATGAGGGCTGCGTGGTCCCATGGTGTTTATACTTGAGTACTATTGTTTGTACAGATGAACGTGGTACCTTCAGGCGTTTGGAAATTGCTCCCAAGGATGAACCAGACTTGTGCAGGTCTATAATTTTTTTTCTGAGGTCTTGGCTGATTTCTTTTGATTTTCCCATGATGTCAAGCAAAGAGACACTGAGATTGAAGGTAGGCCTTGAAATACATCCACAGGTACACCTCCAATTGACTCAAATTATCTTAATTAGCCTATCAGAAGCTTCTAAAGCCATGACATAATTTTTCTGGAATTTCCCAAGCTGTTTAAAGGCACAGTCAACTTAGTGGATGTAAACTTCTGATCCACTGGAATTGTGATGCAGTGAATTCTAAGTGAAATAATCTGTCTGTAAACAATTGTTAGAAAAATTACTTGTGTCATGCACAATGTAGATGTCCTAACCGACTTGCCAAAACTATAGTTTGTTAAGAAGAAATTTGTGGAGGGTTTGAAAAATTAGTTTTAATGACTCCAACCTAAGTGTATGTAAACTTCCGACTTCCACTGTATATATATACTGTATATATAGGGAGAGAGAGAGAAGTGTTATGGAGAGAGAGAAGTGTTATAGAGAGAGAGAGAAGTGTTATGGAGAGAGAGAAGTGTTATGGAGAGAGAGAAGTGTTATGGAGAGAGAGAAGTGTTATGGAGAGAGAGAAGTGTTATGGAGAGAGAGAAGTGTTATGGCGAGAGAGA
>NC_074679.1:2798563-2878379 GCF_029448725.1 Salvelinus fontinalis
TCTCTAGACTCCTCCTGTAGACTCCTCCTGTAGACTCCTACTCTAAACTCCTCTTCTAGACTCCTCCTGTAGACTCCTCCTCTAGACTCCTCTTCTAGACTCCTCCTCTAGACTCCTCCTGTAGACTCCTCCTCTAGACTCCTCCTCTAGACTCCTCCTCTAGACTCCTCCTCTAGACTCCTCTTCTAGACTCCTCCTCTAGACTCCTTCTCTAGACGCCTCCTCTAGACGCCTCCTCTAGACGCCTCCTCTAGACGCCTCCTCTTTAATCCTCCTCTAGACTCCTCCTCTAGACGCCTCCTCTAGACTCCTCCTGTAGACTCCTCCTCTAGACGCCTCCTCTAGACGCCTCCTCTTTCCTCCTCTAGACTCCTCCTCTAGACTCCTCCTCTAGACTCCTCCTCTAGACTCCTCCTCTATCTCCAGTAGAAATAGAATGTCACATTTCCATTTCTATGCTGTCTAGCTCTATGATGTCTAGCTCTATGATGTCTAGCTCTATGCTGTCTAGCTCTATGATGTCTAGCTCTATGCTGTCTAGCTCTATGCTGTCTAGCTCTATGATGTCTAGCTCTATGATGTCTAGCTCTATGCTGTCTAGCTCTATGCGGTTACCAAAATAATCAGCATAAAGAGACTTTCCTCTTTTCCCTCTCTCTCTTTCCATGTCTTTCCCTCTCTCTCATCTCTCCATGTTTTCTTTCCCTCTCTCCTCTCTTTCCCTCTTTCTTTCCATGTCTTTCCCCTGTCCTCTCTCCCTCGTGTCCTTCTCAAACCCCAACCCCTCCTCCAGCCTGACCCAGTCAGTGGGGGTGAAGATCGACCAGTCCGACCCGACTACGGTGGAGGCTCTGGTGGGACAGACGGTAGTGTTACCCTGCAGAGTCTCTCCAGCTCCATCCTCCACCATCATAGTGGAGTGGAGGAAGGATGGAGTCCCTCTCTCTACCTTTAGGTGAGCACACTACATTTTTTGACATCTTAATCATTTAGCAGACACTCTTATCCAGAGCAACTTACAGCCATTGAAGGTAGCGAGGTACGGCAACCACATTTCACAATCGTAGCTTATTGAGGAATGTGAAACTCTAATTAAACAGTTTATCAGCAAAATAGGTGGGCGTAAAGAAAAGGGATGTTCCCACACTGATACACTGTGTGACTGTACCTTGGTGTATACTGTAAGTTGTACAGTTGAAGTCGGAGGTTTACATACACTTAGGTTGGAGTCATTAAAACTCGTTTTTCAAACACTCCACACATTTCTTGTTAACAAACTATAGTTTTGGCAAGTCGGTTAGGACATCTACTTTATGCATGACACAAGACATTTTTGCCCACACATTTCCTATGGGATTGAGGTCAGGGCTTTGTGTTGGCCACTCCAATACCTTGACTTTGTTGTCCTTAAGCCATTTTGCCACAACTTTGGAAGTATGCTTGGGGTCATTGTCCATTTGGAAGACCCATTTGCTACCAAGCTTTAACTCCTGACTGATGTCTTGAGATGTTGCTTCAATATATCCACGTACTTTTCCTGCCTCATGATGCCATCTATTTTGTGAAGTGCGTCAGGCCCTCCTGCAGCAAAGCACCCCCACAACATGATGCTGCCACCCCCGTTCTTCACGGTTGGGATGGTGTTCTTCGGCTTGCAAGCCTCCCCCTTTTTCCTCCAAACATAACGATGGTCATTACGGCCAAACAGTTCTATTTTTGTTTCATCAGACCAGAGGACAATTTCTCCAAAAAGTACGATCTTTGTCCCCATGTGCAGTTGCAAACCGTAGTCTGTTTTTTTAATGTCGGTTTTTGAGCAGTGGCTTCTTCCTTGCTGTAAAGGAGTGCGTAACCGGCTGCTGGGAAGTCAGGTGCAGGAGAGCAGAAATGGGTAGCAAACGGAGCCCTATATTGAGGCACACAAAACACGGTACTAAGAAAACTAAACACACGGGTTACAATACCCGGCGCAAACCAGCCTGGAGTACACATACATTTACACATAACAATTCCACACACAGACATGGGGGGAAACAGAGGGTTATACGCAAGACGAGTAATGAGGGAATGCAAACCAGGTGTGCGGGAAAACAAGACAAAACAAATGGAAAATGAAAGGTGGATCGGCGATGGCTAGAAAACCGGTGACGTCGACCGCCGAAAGCCGCCCGAATACTTGCGTACTATTGTTCGTACAGATGAACGTGGTACCTTCAGGCGTTTGGAAATTGCTCCCAAGGATGAACCAAACTTGTGGAGGTCTACAATGTTTTTTCTGAGGTCTTGGCTGATTTCTTTTGATTTTCCCATGATGTCAAGCAAAGAGGCACTGAGTTTGAAGGTAGGCCTTGAAATACATCCACAGGTACACCTCCAATTGACTCAAATGATGTCAATTAGCCTATCAGAAGCTTCCAAAGCCATGACATAATTTTCTGGAATTTTCCAAGCTGTTTAAAGGCACAGTCAACTTAGTGGATGTAAACTTCTGACCCACTAGAATTGTGATGCAGTGAATTAAAAGTGAAATAATCTGTCTGTAAACAATTGTTGGAAAAATGACTTGTGTCATGCACAAAGTAGATGTCCTAACCGACTTGCCAAAACTATAGTTAGTTAACAAGAAATTTGTGGAGTGGTTGAAAAATGTATTTGAATGACTCCAACCTAAGTGTATGTAAACTACAGACTTCAACTGTATCTGTGACCAACAGATGCATATCTGTATTCCCAGTCATGTGAAATTCATAGATTAGGGCCTAATTATAAGGGCACAAGGCTAGACCAAAATGCAGACACAGGCGGCAGATGGTAGAGCTCCAATATTTATTATAACAAAGGGAGTAGGCAAAGGCAGGTCGGGGACAGGCAAGAGTTCATTAACCAGGTCTGAGTCCAAACAGTACCAGGTGATAGGCAGCCTCAAGGTCAGGCCAGGCAAGGGTCAGAAACCAGATTCAAGTCCAAAACAGTACAAGGGGATAGGCAGGCTGGTAGTCAGAACAGGCAGGCGTGTTCGGAGTCAGGACAGGCAGAGTGGTCAGACAGACGTGTTCGGAGTCAGGACAGGCAGAGTGGTCAGGACAGACGTGTTCGGAGTCAGGACAGGCAGAGTGGTCAGGCAGGCTGGTAGTCAGGACAGGCAGAGTGGTCAGGACAGGCGTGTTCGGAGTCAGGACAGGCAGAGTGGTCAGGCAGGCTGGTAGTCAGGACAGGCAGAGTGGTCAGGCAGGCTGGTAGTCAGGACATGCAGAGTGGTCAGGCAGACGGGTTCGGAGTCAGGACAGGCAGAGTGGTCAGGACAGGCGAGGGTCGAAACCAGGAGGACTTGAAACAAACAGAGACTGGGAAAGATAGGAGCAAGGAAAACCGCTGGTTGACTTGGCAAACAAGACGAACTGGCACAGAGAGACAGGAAACACAGGGAAAAATACACTGGTACAGAGAGACAGGAAATACAGGGATATAAATACACTGGTACAGAGAGACAGGAAACACAGGGATAAATACACTGTTACAGAGAGACAGGAAACACAGGGATAAATACACTGGTACAGAGAGACAGGAAACACGGGGATAAATACACTGATACAGAGAGACAGGAAACACAGGGATAAATACACTTGTACAGAGAGACAGGAAACACAGGGATAAATACACTGGTACAGAGAGACAGGAAACACTGGGATAAATACACTGGTACAGAGAGGCAGGAAACACAGGGATAAATACACTGGTACAGAGAGACAGGAAACACAGGGATAAATACACTGGTACAGAGAGAGAGGAAACAGGGATAAATATACTGGTACAGAGAGACAGGAAACACAGGGATACATACACTGGTACAGAGAGACAGGACACACAGGGATAAATACACTGGTACAGAGAGACAGGAAACACGGGGATAAATACACTGGTACAGAGAGAGAGGAAACACAGGGATAAATACACTGGTACAGGGAGACAGGAAACACAGGGATAAATACACTGGTACAGAGAGACAGGACACACAGGGATAAATACACTGGTACAGAGAGACAGGAAACACGGGGATAAATACACTGGTACAGAGAGAGAGGAAACACAGGGATAAATACACTGGTACAGGGAGACAGGAAACACAGGGATAAATACACTGGTACAGAGAGAGAGGAAACACAGGGATAAATACACTGGTACAGAGAGACAGGACACACAGGGATAAATACACTGGTACAGAGAGACAGGAAACACGGGGATAAATACACTGGTACAGAGAGAGAGGAAACACAGGGATAAATACACTGGTACAGGGAGACAGGAAACACAGGGATAAATACACTGGTACAGAGAGACAGGACACACAGGGATAAATACACTGGTACAGAGAGACAGGAAACACGGGGATAAATACACTGGTACAGAGAGACAGGAAACACAGGGATAAATACACTGGTACAGAGAGACAGGAAACACAGGGATAAATACACTGGTACAGAGAGACAGGAAACACGGGGATAAATACACTGGTACAGAGAGACAGGAAACACAGGGATAAATACACTGGTACAGAGAGACAGGAAACACAGGGATAAATACACTGGTACAGAGAGACAGAAAACACGGGGATAAATACACTGGTACAGAGAGACAGGAAACACAGGGATAAATACACTGGTACAGAGAGACAGGAAACACGGGGATAAATACACTGGCACAGAGAGACAGGAAACACGGGGATAAATACACTGGTACAGAGAGACAGGAAACACAGGGATAAATACACTGGTACAGAGAGACAGGAAACACAGGGATAAATACACTGGTACAGAGAGACAGGAAACACGGGGATAAATACATTGGTACAGAGAGACAGGAAACACAGGGATAAATACACTGGTACAGAGAGACAGGAAACACAGGGATACATACACTGGTACAGAGAGACAGGAAACACGGGGATAAATACACTGGCACAGAGAGACAGGAAACACAGGGATAAATACACTGGTACAGAGAGACAGGAAACACAGGGATAAATACACTGGCACAGAGAGACAGGAAACACAGGGATAAATACACTGGTACAGAGAGACAGGAAACACAGGGATAAATACACTGGTACAGAGAGACAGGAAACACAGGGATAAATACACCGGGGATAATAAGCAACACCTGGAGGGGGTGGAGACAAGCACAAGGACAGGTGAAACAGATCAGGGTGTGAAACTAATGAATTTATATAACTTGACTGATTTCCTGATATGAACTCTAACTCAGTAAAATCTTTGATAATCGTTGCATGATGCGTTTTATATTGTTGTTCAGTTTTACTGTATTATAAACTGGGTGGTTCGAGCCCTGAATGCTGATTGGCTGAAAGCCATAGTAAATCAGACCGTATACCATGGGTATGACAAAAACATTTATTTTTGACTCTTCTAATTACGCTGGTAACCAGTTTATAACAGCAATAAGGCACCTCAGGGGGTTTGTGGTATATGACCAATATACCACGGCTGTATCCATGGACCTCCGCATTGCGTTGTGAGAAAGAACAGCCGTTAGCGGTAGCCATATACCACACCCTCTCTGGTCTTATTGCTTATTAAATAACATTTTATGTGTTCTGGGTATATTCTATATACACCAATGTGCTGGATATTTTAAGTGTGTGCAACTGTCAAATCCTTCCCCCAGGCATCATCCGCAGCCCAATGGTTCCCTGTTAGTTGGTCCTCTAACTAAGGCGGACTCTGGTTGGTTGCTCTGTGTGGCAACGCGTGACCGTGAGAGAGATCACCGCTACGTATACCTGTCTGTCTCAGGTATGTAGAGACACGCTTGTCTGTGTGTTTGTTTTACCTTGTGGTTGACCTTGAGCCAAATCCCTGTGTGTTTGACAGAGAACTCCAGAGGGCCCCAGGTAGTACAGGACACGACAGGAAGTCTCCCCCAAGATGGAGCAGACAGGACAGGAGAGACAGGAGTTATACCGCCATCAGTATCTCATCGCCAGCCCTCACCCAAGTAGGAGTCACACACACACACACCGACATACACACACACACACACACACACACACACACACACACACACACACACACACACACACACACACACACACACACACACACACACACACACACACACACACACACACACACACACACACACACACACACACACACACACACATACAACCCCCCCCCTCTCCACATTGTCCCATCCACCATCCTGTCTGTGTGTGATGGTTCAGGTTCAGTATAGACCGATCAGGTTCGTCGTCTGTGGAGGGGAAAGCAGGACAGACGGTCAGACTAGCCTGTAAGATCGTCCCAACCTCAGCGCTCTCCTCGGTCACTCTCCAGTGGACCAGAGAAGGACAGACACTCAACTCTCTCAGGTAACAGTGTTAGTGCTGCTCTGGGGTCAGAGCGATGGATTCAGAGATATTTCAGAGATCCTAATAACTTTTTATTCAGAGATATTTAAAATAGATCTTAATGTCTTTTTATTCAGAGATATTTAAAATAGATCTTAATGCCTTTTTATTCAGAGATATTTAAAATAGATCTTAATGCCTTTATATTCAGAGATATTTAAAATAGATCTTAATACCTTTTTATTCAGAAATATTTAAAATAGATCTTAAAGCCTTTTTATTCAGAGATATTTAAAATAGATCTTAATGCCTTTATATTCAGAGATATTTAAAATAGATCTTAATACCTTTTTATTCAGAGATATTTAAAATAGATCTTAATGCCTTTTTATTCAGAGATATTTAAAATAGATCTTAATACCTTTTTATTCAGAGATATTTAAAATAGATCTTAATGCCTTTATATTCAGAGATATTTAAAATAGATCTTAATGCCTTTATATACAGAGATATTTAAAATAGATCTTAATGCTTTTTTATTCAGAGATATTTAAAATAGATCTTAATGTCTTTTTATTCAGAGATATTTAAAATAGATCTTAATGCCTTTATATACAGAGATATTTAAAATAGATCTTAATGCCTTTTTATTCAGAGATATTTAAAATAGATCTTAATGCCTTTATATACAGAGATATTTAAAATAGATCTTAATGCCTTTATATACAGAGATATTTAAAACAGATCTTAATGCCTTTTTATTCAGAGATATTTAAAATAGATCTTAAAGCCTTTTTATTCAGAGATATTTAAAATAGATCTTAATGCCTTTATATTCAGAGATATTTAAAATAGATCTTAATACCTTTTTATTCAGAGATATTTAAAATAGATCTTAATGCCTTTGTAACGGGTGACGCTCTCCTCATCCTCGGAAGAGGTGAGGAGAGAAGGATCTTCAGACCAAAACGCAGGCTTAGGGAAATAAGCCATCTTTATTAACAACGATGATGGCAAACACGAAACGACACAAAACACTTTCCAAACTACAAAATAACAAAACGACGTTGACGAGACCTGAACATAAACTTACATAACTAAACATAAACTTACGTACAGGTAACAGACGACATCGAAACGAAAACGAAACAAACAAACGCTACAGTCCTAAGTGGTACGAACAGACATACGGACACAGGAGACAATCACCCACAAACAAACAGTGAGAATGCCCTACCTAAATATGACTCTTAATTAAAGGCAAACGCAAACCACCTGCCTCTAATCAAGAGCCATACCAGGCAAACCAAAACCAACATAGAAACAGATAACATAGAATGCCCACCCAACCTCACGTCCTGACCAACTAACACACAAAAACTAACATAAATAGGTCAGGAACGTGACAGTACCCCCCCCACAAGGTGCGAACTCCGGACGCACCAGCACAAAGTCTAGGGGAGGGTCTGGGTGGGCATCTAACCACGGTGGTGGTTCAGGCTCCGGGCGCGGTTCCCACCCCACCATAATCCATCCTAACTTCCTCCCTCCAAGAATGTCCACCCTCTTTTGACCCCCACAAAATTCCCTTAACAACATATCCAATAGGGACAACACCGGGACAGAGAGATAAATCAAGAAAGAGGGATAGATAAGAATATAGAGATAGATGAAGATAGAGAGGGAGATTAGGATAGAGGGGCAACTCCGGACTGAAAGGCAGCTCCGGACAGAGAGACAGCTCTGGACTGATGGGCAGTTCTGGGTATCCAGCCTTTTCAGGCTGAAGGACAGCTCATGGCTGACTGACGAATCTCGATGCTCATGGCTGGCTGACGGCTCTCGACGCTCATGGCAGGCTGACGGCTCTCGACGCTCATGGCAGGCTGACGGCTCTCGACGCTCATGGCAGGCTGACGGCTCTCGACGCTCATGGCAGGCTGACGGCTCTCGACGCTCATGGCAGGCTGACGGCTCTCGACGCTCATGGCAGGCTGACGGCTCTGGCTGCTCATGGCGCTCTGACGGCTCTGGCTGCTCATGGCGCTCTGACGGCTCTGGCTGCTCATGGCGCTCTGATGGCTCTGGCTGCTCATGGCTCTCTGACGGCTCTGGCAGATCCTGTCTGGTTGGCGGCTCTGGCAGATCCTGTCTGGTTGGCGGCTCTGGCAGATCCTGTCTGGTTGGCGGCTCTGGCAGATCCTGTCTGGTTGGCGGCTCTGGCAGATCCTGTCTGGTTGGCGGCTCTGGCAGATCCTGTCTGGCTGACGGCTCTAGCGGCTCCTGTCTGGCTGATGGCTCTAGCGGCTCCTGTCTGGCTGACGGCTCTGTAGGCTCATGGCAGACGGGCGGCTTTGCAGGCTCATGGCAGACGGGCGGCTTTGCAGGCTCCTGGCAGACGGATGGCTCAGACGGCGCTGGGGAGACGGATGGCTCAGATGGCGCTGGGGAGACGGATGGCTCAGATGGCGCTGGGGAGACGGATGGCTCAGATGGCGCTGGGGAGACGGATGGCTCAGATGGCGCTGGTGAGACGGATGGCTCTGGCCGGATACGGCGCACTGTAGACCTGGTGCGTGGTGCCGGAACTGGAGGCACCGTGCTAATGATAAGCACCTTCCTACTAGTGCGGGGAGCAGGGACAGGGCACACTGTATTCTCAAAGCCTACTCTATCCCTGATGCGTGGTACCGGCACTGGTGACACCGGGCTGAGGACAAGCACATCAGGATTAGTAGGGGGAGAAGATACAGTGGGTTCAGGGCTCTGGAGACGCACAGGTAGCTTAGTGCGTGGGGCCGGAACTGGAGGCACCGGGCTAGATACACGCACTACAGGGAGAGTGCGTGGAGGAGGAACAGGGCTCAGGATACGCACTGGTAGCCTAGTGCGTAGTGTATACACTGTAGGTACTAGGCTGGGGCGGGGAGGTGGTGCCGGAAATACCGGACCGTGGAGGCGTACTGGCACTCTTGAGCATTGAGCTTGCCCAACCTTACCTGGTTGAATACCCCCGGTTGCCCGACCAGTGCGGGGAGGTGGAATAACCCGCACCGGCCTATGTAGGCGAACCGGAGAAACCATGCGTAAGGCCGGTGCCATGTATGCCGGCCCGAGGAGACGCACTGGAGACCAGACGCGTTGAGCCGGCCTCATGACACCTGGCTCAATACCCAATCTAGCCCTACCAGTGCGGGGAGGTGGAATAACCCGCACTGGGCTATGCACTCGTACAGGAGACACCGTGCGCTCTACTGCGTAACACGGCGCCTGCCCGTACTCCCGCTCTCCACGGTAAGCCTGGGAAGTGGGCGCAGGTCTCCTACCTGCCCTTGGCCCACTATCTCCTAGCCCCCCCCCAAGAAATTTTTGGGAATTACTTACGGGCTTTTTCGGCTTCCGTGCCAGACGCGTTCCCTCATAGCTCCGGTTCCTCTCCCAGGTAGCCTCTGCTCTCCTCAATGCCTCCACCTGTTCCCATGGGAGGCGATCCCTCCCAGCCAGGATCTCCTCCCAAGTGTAGCAACCCTTTCCATCCAAAACATCGTCCCATGTCCATTTCTCCTTTCTCTCCTGTCCCTTACTCCGTTTCGTTTTCCCTTGCCGCTTGGTCTTAGCGTGTTGGTGGGTGATTCTGTAACGGGTGACGCTCTCCTCATCCTCGGAAGAGGTGAGGAGAGAAGGATCTTCAGACCAAAACGCAGGCTTAGGGAAATAAGCCATCTTTATTAACAACGATGATGGCAAACACGAAACGACACAAAACACTTTCCAAACTACAAAATAACAAAACGACGTTGACGAGACCTGAACATAAACTTACATAACTAAACATAAACTTACGTACAGGTAACAGACGACATCGAAACGAAAACGAAACAAACAAACGCTACAGTCCTAAGTGGTACGAACAGACATACGGACACAGGAGACAATCACCCACAAACAAACAGTGAGAATGCCCTACCTAAATATGACTCTTAATTAAAGGCAAACGCAAACCACCTGCCTCTAATCAAGAGCCATACCAGGCAAACCAAAACCAACATAGAAACAGATAACATAGAATGCCCACCCAACCTCACGTCCTGACCAACTAACACACAAAAACTAACATAAATAGGTCAGGAACGTGACAGCCTTTTTATTCAGAGATATTTAAAATAGATCTTAATACCTTTTTATTCAGAGATATTTAAGAGATCCTAATACCTTTTTATTCAGAGATATTTAAACATATTAAAACCTTTTTAGTTTTGCTTTTCCGTTCAGATTTTATTGTTAATAATCTTTAGTTTTGTTTTCCTCTTATGTTCGTTGTGTTGTAAATATTTGTTTTATTTTCATTGTTTTTTCTTCTTCTGTGAAGTTCATTGCGTCCATGTCTGAAATGTATTATATGAATAAAGTTTGGTTTGATTTAGAGAGCTGGGACATTTAAGGTTTCTACAATCTGATGCATTTTACATGACACTGCAACATTCTATAACAGCCATGTTATCTCCCCCATTAACATGACACTACAACATTCTATAACAGCCATGTTATCTCCCCCATTAACATGACACTACAACATTCTATAACAGCCATGTTATCTCCCCCATTAACATGACACTACAACATTCTATAACAGCCATGTTATCTCCCCCATTAACATGACACTACAACATTCTATAACAGCCATGTTATCTCCCCCATTAACATGACACTACAACATTCTATAACAGCCATGTTATCTCCCCATTAACATGACACTACAACATTCTATAACAGCCATGTTAGAACCTCATTAATATGACACTACAACATTCTATAACAGCCATGTTAGAACCCCATTAACCTGACACTACAACATTCTATAACAGCCATGTTATCTCCCCCATTAACATGACACTACAACATTCTATAACAGCCATGTTATCTCCCCCATTAACATGACACTACAACATTCTATAACAGCCATGTTATCTCCCCCATTAACATGACACTACAACATTCTATAACAGCCATGTTATCTCCCCCATTAACATGACACTATAACATTCTATAACAGCCATGTTATCTCCCCCATTAACATGACACTACAACATTCTATAACAGCCATGTTATCTCCCCCATTACCAAGACACTACACCATTCTATAACAGCCATGTTATCTCCCCCATTAACATGACACTACAACATTCTATAACAGCCATGTTATCTCCCCCATTAACATGACACTACAACATTCTATAACAGCCATGTTAGAACCCCATTAACATGACACTACAACATTCTATAACAGCCATGTTATCTCCCCCATTAACATGACACTACAACATTTTATAACAGCCATGTTATCTCCCCCATTAACATGACAATACAACATTCTATAACAGCCATGTTATCTCCCCCATTAACATGACACTACAACATTCTATAACAGCCATGTTATCTCCCCCATTAACATGACACTACAACATTCTATAACAGCCATGTTATCTCCCCCATTAACATGACACTATAACATTCTATAACAGCCATGTTATCTCCCCCATTAACATGACACTACAACATTCTATAACAGCCATGTTATCTCCCCCATTAACATGACACTACAACATTCTATAACAGCCATGTTAGAACCCCATTAACATGACACTACAACATTCTATAACAGCCATGTTATCTCCCCCATTAACATGACACTACAACATTCTATAACAGCCATGTTATCTCCCCCATTAACATGACACTACAACATTCTATAACAGCCATGTTAGAACCCCATTAACATGACACTACAACATTCTATAACAGCCATGTTATCTCCCCCATTAACATGACACTACAACATTCTATAACAGCCATGTTATAACCCCATTAACATGACACTACAACATTCTATAACAGCCATGTTATCTCCCCCATTAACATGACACTACAACATTCTATAACAGCCATGTTATCTCCCCATTAACATGACACTACAACATTCTATAACAGCCATGTTATCTCCCCCATTAACATGACACTACAACATTCTATAACAGCCATGTTATCTCCCCCATTAACATGACACTACAACATTCTATAACAGCCATGTTATCTCCCCCATTAACATGACAATACAACATTCTATAACAGCCATGTTATCTCCCCATTAACATGACACTACAACATTCTATAACAGTCATGTTATCTCCCCCATTAACATGACACTATAACATTCTATAACAGCCATGTTATCTCCCCCATTAACATGACACTACAACATTCTATAACAGCCATGTTATCTCCCCCATTAACATGACACTACAACATTCTATAACAGCCATGTTATCTCCCCATTAACATGACACTACAACATTCTATAACAGCCATGTTATCTCCCCATTAACATGACACTACAACATTCTATACCAGCCATGTTATCTCCCCCATTAACATGACACTACAACATTCTATAACAGCCATGTTAGAACCCCATTAACATGACACTACAGCATTCTATAACAGCCATGTTATCTCCCCCATTAACATGACACTACAACATTCTATAACAGCCATGTTAGAACCCCATTAACATGTCACTATAACATTCTATAACAGCCATGTTATCTCCCCCATTAACATGACACTACAACATTCTATAACAGCCATGTTATCTCCCCCATTAACATGACACTACAACATTCTATAACAGCCATGTTATCTCCCCATTAACATGACACTACAACATTCTATAACAGCCATGTTATCTCCTCCATTAACATGACACTACAACATTCTATAACAGCCATGTTATCTCCCCCATTAACATGACACTACAACATTCTATAACAGCCATGTTATCTCCCCATTAACATGACACTACAACATTCTATAACAGCCATGTTATCTCCCCCATTAACATGACACTACAACATTCTATAACAGCCATGTTATCTCCCCCATTAACACGACACTACAACATTCTATAACAGCCATGTTATCTCCCCCATTAACATGACACTACAACATTCTATAACAGCCATGTTATCTCCCCATTAACATGACACTACAACATTCTATAACAGCCATGTTATCTCCCCCATTAACACGACACTACAACATTCTATAACAGCCATGTTATCTCCCCCATTAACATGACACTACAACATTCTATAACAGCCATGTTATCTCCCCCATTAACATGACACTATAACATTCTATAACAGCCATGTTATCTCCCCCATTAACATGACACTACAACATTCTATAACAGCCATGTTAGAACCCCATTAACATGACACTACAACATTCTATAACAGCCATGTTAGAACCCCATTAACATGACACTACAACATTCTATAACAGCCATGTTATCTCCCCCATTATCATGACACTACAACATTCTATAACAGCCATGTTAGAACCCCATTAACATGACACTACAACATTCTATAACAGCCATGTTAGAACCCCATTAACATGACACTACAACATTCTATAACAGCCATGTTATCTCCCCCATTAACATGACACTACAACATTCTATAACAGCCATGTTATCTCCCCCATTAACATGACACTACAACATTCTATAACAGCCATGTTAGAACCCCATTAACATGACACTACAACATTCTATAACAGCCATGTTAGAACCCCATTAACATGACACTACAACATTCTATAACAGCCATGTTAGAACCTCATTAACATGACACTACAACATTCTATAACAGTCATGTTATCTCCCCCATTAACATGACACTATAACATTCTATAACAGCCATGTTATCTCCCCCATTAACATGACACTACAACATTCTATAACAGCCATGTCATCTCCCCATTAACATGACAATACAACATTCTATAACAGCCATGTTATCTCCCCCATTAACATGACACTACAACATTCTATAACAGCCATGTTATCTCCCCCATTAACATGACACTACAACATTCTATAACAGCCATGTTATCTCCCCCATTAACATGACACTACAACATTCTATAACAGCCATGTTATCTCCCCCATTAACATTACACTACAACATTCTATAACAGCCATGTTATCTCCCCCATTAACATGACACTATAACATTCTATAACAGCCATGTTATCTCCCCCATTAACATGACACTACAACATTCTATAACAGCCATGTTAGAACCCCATTAACATGACACTACAACATTCTATAACAGCCATGTTATCTCCCCCATTAACATGACACTACAACATTCTATAACAGCCATGTTATCTCCCCCATTAACATGACACTACAACATTCTATAACAGCCATGTTATCTCCCCCATTAACATGACACTACAACATTCTATAACAGCCATGTTATCTCCCCCATTAACATGACACTACAACATTCTATAACAGCCATGTTAGAACCCCATTAACATGACACTACAACATTCTATAACAGCCATGTTATCTCCCCCATTAACATGACACTACAACATTCTATAACAGCCATGTTATCTCCCCCATTAACATGACACTATAACATTCTATAACAGCCATGTTATCTCCCCCATTAACATGACACTACAACATTCTATAACAGCCATGTTATCTCCCCATTAACATGACACTACAACATTCTATAACAGCCATGTTATCTCCCCCATTAACATGACACTACAACACTCTATAACAGCCATGTTATCTCCCCCATTAACATGACACTACAACATTCTATAACAGCCATGTTATCTCCCCCATTAACATGACACTACAACATTCTATAACAGCCATGTTATCTCCCCCATTAACATGACACTACAACATTCTATAACAGCCATGTTATAACCCCATTAACATGACACTACAACATTCTATAACAGCCATGTTATCTCCCCCATTAACATGACACTACAACATTCTATAACAGCCATGTTATCTCCCCCATTAACATGACACTACAACATTCTATAACAGCCATGTTATCTCCCCCATTAACATGACACTACAACATTCTATAACAGCCATGTTATCTCCCCCATTAACATGACACTACAACATTCTATAACAGCCATGTTATCTCCCCCATTAACATGACACTACAACATTCTATAACAGCCATGTTATCTCCCCCATTAACATGACACTACAACATTCTATAACAGCCATGTTATCTCCCCCATTAACATGACACTATAACATTCTATAACAGCCATGTTATCTCCCCCATTAACATGACACTACAACATTCTATAACAGCCATGTTATCTCCCCCATTAACATGACATGGAGAATATTTAAACAATGATGTATCACTGAATGTCTCAAATTTAGAACAATTTTGTCCCAACTCTCTAAACTGTGGCTAAGGTTATTCTAGTCAACACTTTTGTAGCATATTTTATGTAAAACTACATTCAGCGAGTAGTCAGTCAGTGTTGCACGACACATCTCTACGTGGCCCACAGTAAGACCTGTCTTCCCTTTTTACTCTAAGCCAGAGTCGAAAGAGAAAATGTCCATTTTATGAAAATGTTGAGGGCAATGTTATGCCTTGTTTTATTACTGTTCGGATGAGTTCAACTCGATTGTCATGAATGTGACTGTGATCGGTTGCTTCTGCCCCGTGCGTAAATGTGATTGGTTGCTTCTGCTGCCCCGTGCGTAAATGTGATTGGTTGCTTCTGCCCCGTGCGTAAATGTGATTGGTTGCTTCTGCCCCGTGCGTAAATGTGATTGGTTGTTGTTATGCAGACATGCACAGCACGCGGACGGCACCCTTGTGATTGGCCAGTTGACGTCAGATGACTCAGGTGTCTACACCTGTACAGGCTCTACCCACAGTCAACTGGAACAGAGACAGCTCACGCTCAAAGTACAAGGTGATTGGCTTCAGACACACCTGTCTCACATACCTGGCTTCAGACACACATGTCTCACATACCTGTCTTCAGACACACCTGTCTCACACACCTGCCTTCAGACACACCTGTCTCACATAACTGACTTCGGCCATACCTGTCTCACTGGTGCACATCTGTCTTTCACACCTGTGTTACAAACGTGAATTACTAGGAAACACCTGTCTCACCTCTGTTAAACCTGTCTCACCTCTGTTACACCTGTCTCACCTCTGTTAGCCCTGTCTCACCTCTGTTACACCTGTCTCACCTCTGTTAGACCTGTCTCACCTCTGTTACACCTGTCTCACCTCTGTTACACCTGTCTCACCTCTGTTACACCTGTCTCACCTCTGCTAGACCTGTCTCACCTCTGTCACACCTGTCTCACCTCTGTCACACCTGTCTCACCTCTGTTACACCTGTCTCACCTCTGTTACACCTGTCTCACCTCTGTCACACCTGTCTCACCTCTGTCACACCTGTCTCACCTCTGTTACACCTGTCTCACCTCTGTTACACCTGTCTCACCTCTGTTACACCTGTCTCACCTCTGCTAGACCTGTCTTACCTCTGTCACACCTGTCTCACCTCTGTTACACCTGTCTCACCTCTGTTACACCTGTCTCACCTCTGTTACACCTGTCTCACCTCTGTTACACCTGTCTCACCTCTGTCACACCAGTCTCACCTCTGTCACACCAGTCTCACCTCTGTTAGACCTGTCTCACCTCTGTTACACCTGTCTCACCTCTGTTACACCTGTCTCACCTCTGTCACACCTGTCTCACCTCTGTCACACCTGTCTCACCTCTGTTATACCTGTCTCACCTCTGTTAGACATGTCTCACCTCTGATAAACCTGTCTCACCTCTGATAAACCTGTCTCACCTCTGTTAGACCTGTCTCACCTCTGTTAAACCTGTCTCACCTCTGTTACACCTGTCTCAACTCTGTTACACCTGTCTCACCTCTGTTACACCTGTCTCACCTCTGGTACACCTGTCTCACCTCTGTTAAACCTGTCTCAACTCTGTTAAACCTGTCTGACCTCTGTTAGACCTGTCTCACCTCTGTCACACCTGTCTCACCTCTGTTACACCTGTCTCACCTCTGTTAGACCTGTCTCACCTCTGTTAAACCTGTCTCACCTCTGTTAAACCTGTCTCATCTCTGTTAAACCTGTCTCACCTCTGTTAGACCTGTCTCACCTCTGTTACACCTGTCTCACCTCTGTTAGACCTGTCTCACCTCTGTTAGACCTGTCTCGCCTCTGTTAAACCTGTCTCACCTCTGTCACACCTGTCTCACCTCAGTTAGACCTGTCTCACCTCTGTCACACCTGTCTCACCTCTGTCACACCTGTCTCACCTCTGTCACTCCTGTCTCACCTCTGTCACACCTGTCTCACCTCTGTTAGACCTGTCTCACCTCTGTCACACCTGTCTCACCTCTGTTACACCTGTCTCACCTCTGTTACACCTGTCTCACCTCTGTCACACCTGTCTCACCTCTGTCACACCTGTCTCACCTCTGTCACACCTGTCTCACCTCTGTCACACCTGTCTCACCTCTGTTAGACCTGTCTCACCTCTGTTACACCTGCCTCACCTCTGTCACACCTGTCTCACCTCTGTTAGACCTGTCTCACCTCTGTCACACCTGTCTCACCTCTGTCACACCTGTCTCACCTCTGTCACACCTGTCTCACCTCTGTTACACCTGTCTCACCTCTGTCACACCTGTCTCATCTCTGTTAGACCTGTCTCACCTCTGTTACACCTGCCTCACCTCTGTCACACCTGTCTCACCTCTGTTAGACCTGTCTCACCTCTGTCACACCTGTCTCACCTCTGTCACACCTGTCTCACCTCTGTTAGACCTGTCTCACCTCTGTCACACCTGTCTCACCTCTGTCACACCTGTCTCACCTCTGTCACACCTGTCTCATCTCTGTTAGACCTGTCTCACCTCTGTTACACCTGCCTCACCTCTGTCACACCTGTCTCACCTCTGTTAGACCTGTCTCACCTCTGTCACACCCGTCTCACCTCTTTCACACCTGTCTCACCTCTGTCACACTTGTCTCACCTCTGTCACACCTGTCTCACCTCTGTTACACCTGTCTCACCTCTGTTACACCTGTCTCACCTCTGTTAGACCTGTCTCACCTCTGTTAGACCTGTCTCACCTCTGTTAGACCTGTCTCACCTCTGTTAGACCTGTCTCACCTATGTTGTTGTATTGTGTGCATTTCCAAGGAGACCTGAGGATCACCATGGCCCCTAACAATGTGCAGGTGTCTCAGGGCGGCACGGCCCAGCTCCCCTGTGTGGTGTCTGGGGACAACGTCAGCGTCGGCTGGTCCAGGTGAGATATGGAGCTGTGGACGGTTCTACTTTCCATTGGAGCAGTGTCCTCATACACAGGGCAGATATTACAATACACCGTATGATGAACTAGAACGTAGAGCTAGAACATAGAACTAGAACGTAGAGCCAGAACGTAGAACTAGAACATAGAGCTAGAACGTAGAACTAGAACGTAGAACTAGAACGTAGAGCTAGAACATAGAGCTAGAACATAGAGCTAGAACATAGAGCTAGAACATAGAGCCGAAACATAGAGCCAGAACATAGAGCTAGAACATAGAGCTAGAACATAGAGCTAGAACATAGAGCTAGAACATAGAGCCGGAACATAGAGCCAGAACATAGTGGATAGAGCTAGAACATAGAGCTAGAACATAGAACTTGACCAGATCTTAATTAGGAGCTGAATATGTTGTAGCTTCTCTGGAATGGGAATAAATAGACCAAAAATGTTTTTCTCGTTTTCCCTAACTTATGCCTTCTATCCCTCCATCCCTCCACCCCTCCATCCCCCCATCCCTCCATCCCTCCATCCCTCCACCTCTCCATCCCTCCATCCCTCCATCCCTCCATCCCTCCACCTCTCCACCTCTCCATCCCTCCATCCCTCCATCCCTCCATCCCTCCACCTCTCCATCCCTCCATCCCTCCATCCCTCCACCCCTCCATCCCCCCATCCCTCCACCCCTCCACCCCTCCACCTCTCCACCCCTCCACCCCTCCACTCCTCCACTCCTCCACCCCTCCATCCCTCCACCTCTCCATCCCTCCACCCCTCCATCCCCCCATCCCTCCACCCCTCCATCCCCCCACTCCTCCACCCCTCCATCCCTCCACCTCTCCATCCCTCCACCCCTCCATCCCCCCATCCCTCCACCCCTCCATCCCCCCATCCCTCCATCCCTCCATCCCTCCACCCCTCCATCCCCCCATCCCTCCATCCCTCCATCCCTCCATCCCTCCACCCCTCCATCCCTCCACCCCTCCATCCCCCCATCCCTCCATCCCCCCATCCCTCCACCTCTCCATCCCTCCATCCCTCCACCTCTCCATCCCTCCATCCCTCCACCTCTCCATCCCTCCACCCCTCCATCCCCCCATCCCTCCATCCCTCCATCCCTCCATCCCTCCACCCCTCCATCCCCCCATCCCTCCATCCCTCCATCCCTCCATCCCTCCACCCCTCCATCCCTCCACCCCTCCATCCCCCCATCCCTCCATCCCCCCATCCCTCCACCCCTCCACCCCCCCATCCCTCCATCACTCCATCCCTCCATCCCTCCACCCCTCCATCCCTCCACCTCCTCCATCCCTCCACTCCTCCACCCCCATCCCTCCACTCCTCCAATCCTCCACCCCTCCATCCCCCCATCCCTCCACCCCTCCATCCCCCCATCCCTCCATCCCTCCATCCCTCCACCCCTCCATCCCCCCATCCCTCCATCCCTCCATCCCTCCATCCCTCCACCCCTCCATCCCTCCACCCCTCCATCCCTCCACCCCTCCATCCCCCCATCCCTCCATCCCTCCACCTCTCCACCCCTCCACCTCTCCATCCCTCCACCTCTCCACCCCTCCATCCCTCCACCCCTCCATCCCTCCACCCCTCCATCCCTCCATCCCTCCATCCCTCCACCCCTCCACCTCACCACCCCTCCACCCCTCCACCTCTCCACCCCTTCATCCCTCCACCCCTCCACCCCTCCACCCCTCCACCTCTCCACCCCTCCACCTCTCCACCCCTCCATCCCTCCACCCCTCCATCCCTCCACCTCTCCACCCCTCCACCCCTCCATCCCTCCACCCCTCCACCCCTCCATCCCTCCATCTCTCCACCCCTCCACCCCTCCACCCCTCCACCTCTCCACCCCTCCACCCCTCCATCCCTCCACCTCTCCACCTCTCCACCCCTCCACCCCTCCACCTCTCCACCTCTCCACCCCTCCACCTCTCCACCCCTCCACCCCTCCACCTCGCCACCCCTCCACCTCGCCACCCCTCCATCCCTCCACCCCTCCATCCCTCCACCCCTCCACCCCTCCACCCCTCCACCTCTCCACCCCTCCACCTCTCCACCCCTCCACCCCTCCACCTCTCCACCCCTCCACCTCTCCACCCCTCCACCCCTCCACCTCTCCACCCCCCATCCCTCCAACCCTCCACCCCTCCACCTCGCCACCCCTCCATCCCTCCACCCCTCCATCCCTCCACCCCTCCACCCCTCCACCCCTCCATCCCTCCACCCCTCCACCTCTCCACCCCCCATCCCTCCACCCCTCCACCCCTCCACCCCTCCACCTCTCCACCCCTCCATCCCTCCACCCCTCCACCCCTCTATCCCTCCATCCCTCCACCCCTCCACCTCTCCACCCCCCATCCCTCCACCCCTCCACCCCTCCACCCCTCCACCTCTCCACCCCTCCATCCCTCCACCCCTCCACCCCTCTATCCCTCCATCCCTCCATCCCTCCATCCCTCCATCCCTCCACCCCTCCACCTCACCACCCCTCCACCCCTCCACCTCTCCACCCCTTCATCCCTCCACCCCTCCACCCCTCCACCCCTCCATCCCTCCACCTCTCCACCCCTCCACCTCTCCACCCCTCCACCCCTCCATCCCTCCACCCCTCCACCTCTCCACCTCTCCACCCCTCCACCTCTCCACCTCTCCACCCCTCCACCTCTCCACCCCTCCACCCCTCCACCTCGCCACCCCTCCACCTCGCCACCCCTCCATCCCTCCACCCCTCCATCCCTCCACCCCTCCACCCCTCCACCCCTCCACCTCTCCACCCCTCCACCTCTCCACCCCTCCACCCCTCCACCTCTCCACCCCTCCACCTCTCCACCCCTCCATCCCTCCACCCCTCCACCTCTCCACCCCCCATCCCTCCATCCCTCCACCCCTCCACCTCGCCACCCCTCCACCTCGCCACCCCTCCATCCCTCCACCTCTCCACCCCTCCATCCCTCCATCCCTCCACCCCTCCATCCCTCCACCCCTCCACCCCTCCACCCCTCCACCTCTCCACCCCTCCACCTCTCCACCCCTCCACCTCTCCACCCCTCCACCCCTCCACCTCTCCACCCCTCCACCTCTCCACCCCTCCATCCCTCCACCCCTCCACCTCTCCACCCCCCATCCCTCCATCCCTCCACCCCTCCACCTCGCCACCCCTCCACCTCTCCACCCCTCCATCCCTCCACCCCTCCACCCCTCTATCCCTCCATCCCTCCATCCCTCCATCCCTCCATCCCTCCACCCCTCCACCTCACCACCCCTCCACCTCGCCACCCCTCCACCCCTCCATCCCTCCATCCCTCCACCCCTCCACCTCACCACCCCTCCATCCCTCCACCTCTCCACCTCTCCACCCCTCCACCTCTCCACCCCTCCACCCCTCCACCCCTCCATCCCTCCAGCCCCCCATCCCTCCATCCCTCCATCCCTCCATCCCTCCACCCCTCCATCCCTCCACCCCTCCATCCCCCCATCCCTCCATCCCCCCATCCCTCCACCTCTCCATCCCTCCATCCCTCCACCTCTCCATCCCTCCATCCCTCCACCTCTCCATCCCTCCACCCCTCCATCCCCCCATCCCTCCATCCCTCCATCCCTCCACCCCTCCATCCCCCCATCCCTCCATCCCTCCATCCCTCCATCCCTCCACCCCTCCATCCCTCCACCCCTCCATCCCCCCATCCCTCCATCCCCCCATCCCTCCACCCCTCCACCCCCCCATCCCTCCATCTCTCCATCCCTCCATCCCTCCACCCCTCCATCCCTCCACCTCCTCCATCCCTCCACTCCTCCACCCCCATCCCTCCACTCCTCCATCCCTCCATCCCTCCATCCCTCCACCCCTCCATCCCTCCACCCCTCCATCCCCCCATCCCTCCATCCCTCCACCTCTCCACCCCTCCACCTCTCCATCCCTCCACCTCTCCACCCCTCCATCCCTCCACCCCTCCATCCCTCCACCCCTCCATCCCTCCATCCCTCCATCCCTCCACCCCTCCACCTCACCACCCCTCCACCCCTCCACCTCTCCACCCCTTCATCCCTCCACCCCTCCACCCCTCCACCCCTCCACCTCTCCACCCCTCCACCTCTCCACCCCTCCATCCCTCCACCCCTCCACCCCTCCATCCCTCCATCTCTCCACCCCTCCACCCCTCCACCCCTCCACCTCTCCACCCCTCCACCCCTCCATCCCTCCACCTCTCCACCTCTCCACCCCTCCACCCCTCCACCTCTCCACCTCTCCACCCCTCCACCTCTCCACCCCTCCACCCCTCCACCTCGCCACCCCTCCACCTCGCCACCCCTCCATCCCTCCACCCCTCCATCCCTCCACCCCTCCACCCCTCCACCTCTCCACCTCTCCACCCCTCCACCTCTCCACTCCTCCACCCCTCCACCTCTCCATCCCTCCACCTCTCCACCCCTCCACCCCTCCACCTCTCCACCCCCCATCCCTCCATCCCTCCACCCCTCCACCTCGCCACCCCTCCACCTCTCCACCCCTCCATCCCTCCACCCCTCCACCCCTCTATCCCTCCATCCCTCCACCCCTCCACCCCTCTATCCCTCCATCCCTCCATCCCTCCATCCCTCCATCCCTCCACCCCTCCACCCCTCCACCCCTCCACCTCTCCACCCCTTCATCCCTCCACCCCTCCACCCCTCCACCCCTCCATCCCTCCACCTCTCCACCCCTCCACCTCTCCACCCCTCCACCCCTCCATCCCTCCACCCCTCCACCTCTCCACCTCTCCACCCCTCCACCCCTCCACCTCTCCACCTCTCCACCCCTCCACCTCTCCACCCCTCCACCCCTCCACCTCGCCACCCCTCCACCTCGCCACCCCTCCATCCCTCCACCCCTCCATCCCTCCACCTCTCCACCCCTCCACCCCTCCACCTCTCCACCCCTCCACCTCTCCACCCCTCCATCCCTCCACCCCTCCACCTCTCCACCCCCCATCCCTCCATCCCTCCACCCCTCCACCTCGCCACCCCTCCACCTCGCCACCCCTCCATCCCTCCACCCCTCCATCCCTCCACCCCTCCACCCCTCCACCCCTCCACCTCTCCACCCCTCCACCTCTCCACCCCTCCACCTCTCCACCCCTCCACCCCTCCACCTCTCCACCCCTCCACCTCTCCACCCCTCCATCCCTCCACCCCTCCACCTCTCCACCCCCCATCCCTCCATCCCTCCACCCCTCCACCTCGCCACCCCTCCACCTCTCCACCCCTCCATCCCTCCACCCCTCCACCCCTCTATCCCTCCATCCCTCCATCCCTCCATCCCTCCATCCCTCCACCCCTCCACCTCACCACCCCTCCACCTCGCCACCCCTCCACCCCTCCATCCCTCCATCCCTCCACCCCTCCACCTCACCACCCCTCCATCCCTCCACCTCTCCACCTCTCCACCCCTCCACCTCTCCACCCCTCCACCCCTCCACCCCTCCATCCCTCCATCCCTCCACCCCTCCACCCCTCCATCCCTCCATCCCTCCACCTCACCACCCCTCCATCCCTCCACCTCTCCACCTCTCCACCCCTCCACCCCTCCACCTCTCCACCCCTCCATCCCTCCTGTAGGAACGGTGTCCTTGTACGACCAGATGGTGGGCGTGTTCAGATGTCATCCGATGGTAGTCTGATCTTGAATAACGTGCAGCCGGCAGACGAGGGTTCCTACACCTGTAACGCCTACACTGGGACATACTCTGTCAGCGCCACAGCTGAAGTACGCATCAACAAGGCCTCACAGCAAGGTAACTAACTGATGA
Organism: Salvelinus fontinalis; assembly: GCF_029448725.1. Lineage (NCBI taxonomy): Eukaryota > Metazoa > Chordata > Actinopteri > Salmoniformes > Salmonidae > Salvelinus > Salvelinus fontinalis. The sequence continues at coordinate 2,822,960 of NC_074679.1, forward strand.
TGACCACTCAGCTAACCCTCAGCACAATCAATCAGTCTCAAACTGTCCTAAAAGTCCATTCACAACATATGAAACAGTGTTAAACACTCTCTCTGTTATTCTGTCTTTCTCTGTCTCTCTCTCTTTATGTCTCTCTCTCTCTCTCTCTCTCTGTCTCTCTCTCTCTCTCTCTTTATGTCTCTCTCTCTCTCTGTCTCTCTCTCTCTCTCTCTCTCTCTCTCTCTCTCTCTCTCTCTCTCAATTCAATTCAATTCAATTCAATTTGCTTTATTGGCATGACGTAACAATGTACATATTGCCAAAGCTTATTTACAATATAAAAATGAGAATCAAAATGGTCAACGGGACAACAGTAACAACAATAACTAAGTGTCAAAATAACCATACATTCAACAATAACAATAAACATACAGTAGAGTACATGTGCAGGTTGATTGGTCTGTCAGACACTGTCCCTCAACTTATGGCAGGCAGCAATGTAGTGCGCTGCCAACCCACAGCTCTCTGCGTCCTCCCCCAACAGGACGGGTAGCCTATCCTCATCAGAGAGGTCTTTGAAACCTTGAATAAGAGTTTCAAATTTGGGGAAATGACACTCTCTAATTGTTTTATATTTTTGACATTTTGTCAGGAAATGCAGCTCCGTCTCAGGTTCTGCTGTTGTGCAGTGGTTGCACAGCCTTTCCTCTACAGGGAGCCAGGTTTTCCTGTGTCTACCCTTCTCAATGGCAAGGCTGTGCTCACTGAGCCTGTACTTTGTCAAGGTTTTTCTAAGGTTTTGATCAGTAACCATAGTCAAATAGTTAGCCACGGTGTACTGTCGATTTAGGGCCAGATAGCACTGCATTTTGCTCTGTGCTTGTGCTTGTGTTTCCCAATAAGCAATGTAGTTTTGTTTTGACTGTGTTGTAATTTGGTTTATTCTGATTGATTGGATGTTCTGGTCCTGAGGCTTCAGTGTGTTAGTAGAACAGGTTTGTGAACTCAGCCCCAGGACCAGCTGGATGAGGGGACTCTTTTCTTTGCTCAGCTCTTGGTATTGCAGGGCTTGGTAGTGATATGAGAGGGGGTCACTGTATTTTAGATGTTTCCAAAACTTAATTGCTCTTTTTTGAGTTTTTATTATTAGTGGATATTTGCCTAATTCTGCCCTGCATGCATTGTTTGTAGTTTTCCTCTGGACATGTAGGAGAATCTTACAGAACTCTGCATGCAGGGTTTCAATGGGATGTTTGTCCCATTTGATGAAATCTTGTTTTGCAAGTGGACCCCACACCTCGCTGCCATAAAGTGCAATTGGTTCAATGACATATTCAATTAGTTTTAGCCAAATTTTAATAGGTATTTCAATTTGAATTTGCTTTTTAATTGCGTAGAATGCCCTGCGTGCTTTCTCTCTCAGTTCATTCACTGCCTCATTAAGGTGTCCAGTTGAGCTTATTTTTAAACCTAAGTAATTGTAGTGTGTGCAGTACTCTATATATTTTGTACCAATTGAGAACTTTGGTCTAATTCCCTGAGATCTGGATCTTCTCTGGAAAATCATTATTTTAGTCTTTTTGGGGTTTACTGCCAGGGCCCAGGTCTGGCAGTACTGCTCTAGCAGATCCAGGCTCTGCTGTAGGCCATGTGCTGTGGGTGACAACAGGCATAGGTCATCTGCGAAGAGTAGGCATTTAACCTCTGAATTATGGAGACTAACACCAGGGGCTGAGGATTTATCTAGAATAGTGGCCAATTCGTTGATGTAAATATTGAAGAGTGCAGGGCTCAGATTACAACCCTGACGAAGGCCCCGCCCCTGGTTAAAGAATTCTGTTCTTTTCTTGCCAATTTTAATGCTGCACGTATTGCCAGTATACATTGATTTAATTATGTCATATGTTTTACCCCCTACACCACTTTCAATAACTTTGTAGAACAGTCCTGTGTGCCAAATAGAATCAAATGCTTTTTGGAAGTCGATAAAGCAAGCGTATATTTTGGTATTATTTTGGTGGACATGTTTACCTATCAGGGTGTGTAGGGTGTAAATATGATCGGTCGTGCGATGTTTTGGTATAAATCCAATTTGGCTTTTACTCAAGACATTGTGCTTATTAAGGAAGTTTAGAACTCTTACATTTATAATACTACAGAAAACCTTCCCCAGGTTACTGTTCACACAAATGCCTCTGTAATTGTTAGGGTCAAATTTGTCTCCGTTTTTAAAGATTGGGGTTATGAGTCCTTGATTCCAGATGTCAGGGAAATAACCTACACTCAGGATCAAATTAAACAGTTTTAATATGGCCAATTGAAATTTTGCACTAGTGAGTTTGAGCATCTCATTTAGGATGCCATCAGGTCCGCATGCCTTTTTAAATTTGAGAGCCTGAAGTTTCTTATAGAGCTCCTGGTCAGTAATTGGGGAGTCCAGTGGATTTTGGTTGTCCTTTATAGCTTTTTCTAATCCATTCAACTTCTCATGAATTTGGCGTTGTTCTGCGTTTGTGTCAATTTGAACGGTGTTGTAGAGTGTTTTAAAATGGGTTGTCCATATGTCACCATTTTGTATCGCTAATTCCTCTTGTTTAGATTTCTTTAATTTTTTCCAATTTTGCCAGAAGTTGTTTGTGTTTATGGACTCCTCAATTAGCATCAGCTGCTTTCTGTTGTACTGGGCTTTTTTGGTTCTGAGTGTACGTTTATAGAGTTTTAAAGTCTCACAGTAATGAAGGCGTAATTCACCATTATTTGGGTCTCTGTGCTTTTGGTTGGATAGTGTTCTAATTTTTTTTCTTATAATTTTACAATCTGCATCAAACCAGTTGTCATCTGTGATCTTTTTTGTTTTGTTTTTTATCAATTTCAATTGTGCTTCTTTTGCCGTTTGCCTGAATATATAGTTGATGTTTTGTACTGCTAGATTGATGCCTTCTTTACTGTGAGTGAATGTGGTATCCAGAAAGTTATCTAAGAGTGTTTGGATATTTTGGTTCCAGGTTGCTTTCTGGTATTCTTCTGTGCTGTTTTGGGCCCATCTGTATGAATTTCTGATGTTGTACAGCTTACTGGGCTGTGAATGTGTGGTTGTTTCCATGTCTGTTCTTTTGAGGAACAATGTAATTTGGCTGTGATCAGACAGAGGTGTTAGTGGCTTGACAGTGAATGAGCTGAGAGAGAAAGGGTCAATGTCTGTGATCATATAGTCTACTGTACTGTGGCCAAGAGGTGAGCAGTAGGTGAATCTCCCCAAAGAGTCCCCCCGTAACCTACCATTGACAAAGTACAGACCCAGGCTTCTACAGAGCTGCAAAAGATCCCTTCCGTTTTTGTTGACGGTGCTGTCACTGTTGTTTCTATGGGGGAGATTAAGGCAGTTAGAAACAGTATGGCCTGTAATAAAGCTGTCCCCTCGTGTGCTCGTTAGATCAGGTAGTGTTCCTGTGCGCGCATTTGTGTCCCCACAGATGAGCACATTTCCCTGGGCCTGGAAATGGCACGTCTCTTCCTCAAGGGTAGGGAAGATCTCCTCTGAGTAATATGGGGATTCTGAGGGGGGGATATAAATTGCGCAAAGGAACACATCTTTTTCTGTCAGTACAAGTTCTTTTTTCAGTTTTAACCAAATGTGATATTTGCCAATTTTGAGGGGGTCAATTAGATGTTGTAGTTCGGATTTGTACCAAATGATCAGTCCTCCAGAGTCTCTGCCTCTATTGACTCTCTCTCTCTCTCTCTCTCTTTATGTCTCTCTCTCTCTCTGTCTCTCTCTCTCTCTCTTTATGTCTCTCTCTCTCTCTGTCTCTCTCTCTCTCTTTATGTCTCTCTCTGTCTCTGTCTCTCTCTCTCTCTCTCTCTCTCTCTCTCTTTATGTCTCTCTCTCTTTATGTCTCTCTCTGTCTCTCTCTGTCTCTCTCTCTCTCTCTTTATGTCTCCCTCTGTCTCTGTCTCTGTCTCTCTCTCTCTCTCTCTCTCTCTCTCTCTCTCTCTCTCTCTCTCTCTCTCTCTCTCTCTCTCTCTCTCTCTCTCTCTCTCTCTCTGTCTCTCTCTCTTTGTGTCTCTCTCTTTCTCTCTCTCTTTCTCTGTCTATCTCTCCCCCTCTCTCTACCCCTGTAGAGCTGGATACAGGTCTTGGTGTGCCAGCCGAGTGTGTGGACCAACCAGAGCTGGCTAACTGTGAGCTGATAGTGTACGCCCGTCTGTGTACCAGCCAGTACTACTCTAGTTTCTGCTGTGCCAGCTGTGCCAGGCACGCCAAGGGAGAGGACAGATACGGACAGGTAGGGTAAGGCCCAGGGGGGCAACGAGGTCATGGCCTGCTAGGGTATGGGCCAGGGGGCAAGGAGGGCCAGGGGACAAGGAGGGCCAGGGGGCAAGGAGGACCAGGGGACAAGGAGGGCCAGGGGGCAAGGAGGGCCAGGGGACAAGGAGGGCCAGGGGGCAAGGAGGGCCAGGGGACAAGGAGGGCCAGGGGGCAAGGAGGGCCAGGGGGTAAGGAGGGCCAGGGGACAAGGAGGGCCAGGGGGCAAGGAGGGCCAGGGGGTAAGGAGGACCAGGGGACAAGGAGGGCCAGGGGGCAAGGAGGGCAAGGAGGGCCAGGGGGCAAGGAGGGCCAGGGGACAAGGAGGGCCAGGGGGCAAGGAGGGCCAGGGGACAAGGAGGGCCAGGGGGCAAGGAGGGCCAGGGGGTAAGGAGGGCCAGGGGACAAGGAGGGCCAGGGGGCAAGGAGGGCCAGGGGGTAAGGAGGACCAGGGGACAAGGAGGGCCAGGGGGCAAGGAGGGCCAGGGGGCAAGGAGGGCCAGGGGGCAAGGAGGGCCAGGGGGTAAGGAGGGCCAGGGGACAAGGAGGGCCAGGGGGCAAGGAGGGCCAGGGGGTAAGGGGGACCAGGGGACCAGGAGGGCCAGGGGGCAAGGAGGGCCAGGGGGCAAGGAGGGCCAGGGGGCAAGGAGGGCCAGGGGGCAAGGAGGGCCAGGGGACAAGGAGGGCCAGGGGACAAGGAGGACCAGGGGGCAAGGAGGGCCAGGGGGCAAGGAGGGCCAGGGGACCAGGGGGCAAGGAGGACCAGGGGACAAGGAGGACCAGGGGACAAGGAGGGCCAGGGGGCAAGGAGGGCCAGGGGGCAAGGAGGGCCAGGGGGCAAGGAGGGCCAGGGGGCAAGGAGGGCCAGGGGACAAGGAGGGCCAGGGGACAAGGAGGGCCAGGGGACAAGGAGGGCCAGGGGGCAAGGAGGGCCAGGGGGCAAGGAGGACCAGGGGGCAAGGAGGACCAGGGGACCAGGGGGCAAGGAGGACCAGGGGACCAGGGGGCAAGGAGGGCCAGGGGACAAGGAGGACCAGGGGACAAGGAGGACCAGGGGGAAAGGAGTGCCAGTGTACCAGGAGCAAAAGGGGGACCGGGGCAAAGGGTGCAAGGAGGGCCAGACGGCCAAATGGGGCCCTGTGGATAGACTGTGGGAGGGGAGGTGTCCTGGCTGGGGCCCTGTGGATAGACTGTGGGAAGGGAAGGGTCCTGGCTGTGGCCCTGTGGATAGACTGTGGGAGGGGAGGTGTCCTGGCTGGGGCCCTGTGGATAGACTGTGGGAAGGGTCCTGGTTGGGGCCCTGTGGATAGACTGTGGGAAGGGAGGTGTCCTGGCTGGGGCCCTGTGGATAGACTGTGGGAAGGGAGGTGTCCTGGCTGGGGCCCTGTGGATAGCCTGGTCCCGGATATGTCTGTGCTGTCTCAACTCTTATGGACGTTAGGAGTTGGCTAGACATCACAAGAAGATCTGAGAACAGGCTATGGTGTGGAGGGCCTGGAGTTTAGTACCGGGACACATATCTCTGAACTAAACTTGCAAACAGACTGCACCATACCTTTCTATGTAAAGGGACTGTCGTCATGTTTCAATCATTCACTGTGTAAGAATCAAAGGGACTGTCGTCAAGAATCAAATGGAGTGACTCTTTATGTTTTATCTGCACCTGTTCAGATAGAGCTGTATTATCTAGATTCTGCTTTCGTTCAGGGAATGTACTATACTGTACGATCTACATTGAGTGAACAAAACATTAAGAATAGCTTCCTAATATTGACTTGCTCCGCCCCCTCTACAAGGCATGGCCTCTACAAGGTGTCTAAAGCGTTCCACAGGGATGCTGGCCCATGTTGACTGCAATGCTTTCCACAATTGCGTTAAGTTGTCTGGATCTTCTCTGTGTGCTTGACAATTCTTGATAAACACGGGGAACTGTTGAGCGTGAAAAACCCAGCAGCGTTGCAGTTCTTGACACAAACCGGTGCGCCTGGCACCTACTACCATACCCCGTTCAAAGGCACTTACATTTTTTGTCTTGTCCTTTCACCCTCTGAATGGAACACATACACAATCCATGTCTCAAGGCTTAAAAATCCTTCTTTAACCCGTCTTCTCCCCTTCATCTACACTGATTGAAGAGGATTTAACAGGTGACATCAATAAGGTATTATATCTTTCACCTGGATTCACCTGGTCAGTCTGTCATGAAAAGAGCAAGTGTTCTTAATGTTTTGTCCACTCAGTGCCTTCACACCCGTTGACTTTTGTTGTGTTTACAGCCTGAATTTGAAATGGATTAAATTAATATTGTTTTGTCACTGATCTACCCCATAATGTCAAAGAATTATGTTTTATTGGGAACATACTGTCTTAGCTAAGAGGGACTGGTTGTTATGGAGATAAGAGGGACTGGTTGTTATGGAGATAAGAGGGACTGGTTGTTATGGAGATAAGAGGGACTGGTTGTTATGGAGATAAGAGGGACTGGTTGTTATGGAGATAAGAGGGACTGGTTGCTGTGGAGCTAAGAGGGACTGGTTGTTATGGAGATAAGAGGGACTGGTTGTTATGGAGATAAGAGGGACTGGTTGTTATGGAGATAAGAGGGACTGGTTGTTATGGAGCTAAGAGGGACTGGTTGTTATGGAGATAAGAGGGACTGGTTGCTGTGGAGCTAAGAGGGACTGGTTGCTGTGGAGCTAAGAGGGACTGGTTGCTGTGGAGCTAAGAGGGACTGGTTGCTGTGGAGCTAAGAGGGACTGGTTGCTGTGGAGCTAAGAGGGACTGGTTGCTGTGGAGATAAGCGGGACTGGTTGCTCTGGAACTAAGAGGGACTGGTTGCTGTGGAGCTAAGAGGGACTGGTTGCTGTGGAGATAAGAGGGACTGGTTGTTGTGGAGCTAAGAGGGACTGGTTGCTGTGGAGATAAGAGGGACTGGTTGTTGTGGAGCTAAGAGGGACTGGTTGTTATGGAGATAAGAGGGACTGGTTGTTGTGGAGCTAAGAGGGACTGGTTGTTGTGGAGCTAAGAGGGACTGGTTGTTATGGACATAAGAGGGACTGGTTGTTATGGAGATAAGAGGGACTGGTTGCTAAGAGGGACTGGTTGCTAAGAGGGACTGGTTGCTGTGGAGCTAAGAGGGACTGGTTGTTGTGGAGATAAGAGGGACTGGTTGCTCTGGAGCTAAGAGGGACTGGTTGCTGTGGAGATAAGAGAGACTGGTTGCTCTGGAGCTAAGAGGGACTGGTTGCTGTGGAGATAAGAGGGACTGGTTGCTGTGGAGATAAGAGGGACTGGTTGCTAAGAGGGACTGGTTGCTGTGGAGCTAAGAGGGACTGGTTGTTAAGAGGGACTGGTTGCTGTGGAGATAAGAGGGACTGGTTGTTGTGGAGCTAAGAGGGACTGGTTGCTGTGGAGATAAGAGGGACTGGTTGTTATGGAGATAAGAGGGACTGGTTGCTGTGGAGATAAGAGGGACTGGTTGTTATGGAGATAAGAGGGACTGGTTGTTATGGAGATAAGAGGGACTGGTTGTTATGGAGATAAGAGGGACTGGTTGTTATGGAGATAAGAGGGACTGGTTGCTAAGAGGGACTGGTTGCTAAGAGGGACTGGTTGCTGTGGAGCTAAGAGGGACTGGTTGTTGTGGAGATAAGAGGGACTGGTTGCTCTGGAGCTAAGAGGGACTGGTTGCTGTGGAGATAAGAGGGACTGGTTGCTAAGAGGGACTGGTTGCTGTGGAGCTAAGAGGGACTGGTTGCTGTGGAGATAAGAGGGACTGGTTGCTCTGGAGCTAAGAGGGACTGGTTGCTGTGGAGATAAGAGGGACTGGTTGCTGTGGAGATAAGAGGGACTGGTTGCTAAGAGGGACTGGTTGCTGTGGAGCTAAGAGGGACTGGTTGCTGTGGAGCTAAGAGGGACTGGTTGTTGTGGAGCTAAGAGGGACTGGTTGCTGTGGAGCTAAGAGGGACTGGTTGCTGTGGAGCTAAGAGGGACTGGTTGCTGTGGAGCTAAGAGGGACTGGTTGCTGTGGAGCTAAGAGGGACTGGTTGCTGTGGAGCTAAGAGGGACTGGTTGCTGTGGAGCTAAGAGGGACTGGTTGTTGTGGAGCTAAGAGGGACTGGTTGTTGTGGAGCTAAGAGGGACTGGTTGCTGTGGAGCTAAGAGGGACTGGTTGTTATGGAGCTAAGAGGGACTGGTTGTTGTGGAGCTAAGAGGGACTGGTTGCTGTGGAGCTAAGAGGGACTGGTTGCTCTGGAGCTAAGAGGGACTGGTTGCTGTGGAGATAAGAGGGACTGGTTGCTGTGGAGATAAGAGGGACTGGTTGCTAAGAGGGACTGGTTGCTGTGGAGCTAAGAGGGACTGGTTGCTGTGGAGCTAAGAGGGACTGGTTGTTGTGGAGCTAAGAGGGACTGGTTGCTGTGGAGCTAAGAGGGACTGGTTGCTGTGGAGCTAAGAGGGACTGGTTGTTATGGAGCTAAGAGGGACTGGTTGTTGTGGAGCTAAGAGGGACTGGTTGCTGTGGAGCTAAGAGGGACTGGTTGTTGTGGAGCTAAGAGGGACTGGTTGCTCTGGAACTAAGAGGGACTGGTTGTTGTGGAGATAAGAGGGACTGGTTGCTGTGGAGCTAAGAGGGACTGGTTGCTGTGGAGATAAGAGGGACTGGTTGCCGTGGAGCTAAGAGGGACTGGTTGTTGTGGAGCTAAGAGGGACTGGTTGTTATGGAACTAAGAGGGACTGGTTGTTGTGGAGCTAAGAGGGACTGGTTGTTGTGGAGCTAAGAGGGACTGGTTGCTGTGGAGCTAAGAGGGACTGGTTGTTGTGGAGCTAAGAGGGACTGGTTGCTCTGGAACTAAGAGGGACTGGTTGTTGTGGAGATAAGAGGGACTGGTTGCTGTGGAGATAAGAGGGACTGGTTGTTATGGAGATAAGAGGGACTGGTTGTTGTGGAGCTAAGAGGGACTGGTTGTTGTGGAGCTAAGAGGGACTGGTTGTTATGGAGATGAGAGGGACTGGTTGCTGTGGAGATAAGAGGGACTGGTTGCTGTGGAGCTAAGAGGGACTGGTTGCTCTGGAACTAAGAGGGACTGGTTGTTGTGGAGATAAGAGTGACTGGTTGCTGTGGAGATAAGAGGGACTGGTTGTTATAGAGATAAGAGGGACTGGTTGTTGTGGAGCTAAGAGGGACTGGTTGTTGTGGAGCTAAGAGGGACTGGTTGCTGTGGAGATAAGAGGGACTGGTTGTTATGGAGATAAGAGGGACTGGTTGTTATGGAGATAAGAGGGACTGGTTGTTGTGGAGCTAAGAGGGACTGGTTGCTGCGGAGATAAGAGGGACTGGTTGTTATGGAGATAAGAGGGACTGGTTGTTATGGAGATAAGAGGGACTGGTTGCTAAGAGGGACTGGTTGCTAAGAGGGACTGGTTGCTGTGGAGCTAAGAGGGACTGGTTGTTGTGGAGATAAGAGGGACTGGTTGCTCTGGAGCTAAGAGGGACTGGTTGCTGTGGAGATAAGAGGGACTGGTTGCTCTGGAGCTAAGAGGGACTGGTTACTGTGGAGCTAAGAGGGACTGGTTGCTGTGGAGATAAGAGGGACTGGTTGCTCTGGAGATAAGAGGGACTGGTTGCTAAGAGGGACTGGTTGCTGTGGAGCTTAGAGGGACTGGTTGCTAAGAGGGACTGGTTGCTGTGGAGATAAGAGGGACTGGTTGTTGTGGAGCTAAGAGGGACTGGTTGCTGTGGAGATAAGAGGGACTGGTTGTTGTGGAGCTAAGAGGGACTGGTTGCTGTGGAGCTAAGAGGGACTGGTTGCTGTGGAGATAAGAGGGACTGGTTGCTGTGGAGATAAGAGGGACTGGTTGTTATGGAGATAAGAGGGACTGGTTGCTGTGGAGATAAGAGGGACTGGTTGTTATGGAGATAAGACGGACTGGTTGCTGTGGAGATAAGAGGGACTGGTTGTTATGGAGATAAGAGGGACTGGTTGCTGTGGAGATAAGAGGGACTGGTTGTTATGGAGATAAGAGAGACTGGTTGTTATGGAGATAAGAGGGACTGGTTGTTGTGGAGCTAAGAGGGACTGGTTGCTGTGGAGATAAGAGGGACTGGTTGTTATGGAGATAAGAGGGACTGGTTGTTATGGAGATAAGAGGGACTGGTTGCTAAGAGGGACTGGTTGCTAAGAGGGACTGGTTGCTGTGGAGCTAAGAGGGACTGGTTGTTGTGGAGATAAGAGGGACTGGTTGCTCTGGAGCTAAGAGGGACTGGTTGCTGTGGAGATAAGAGGGACTGGTTGCTCTGGAGCTAAGAGGGACTGGTTGCTGTGGAGATAAGAGGGACTGGTTGCTAAGAGGGACTGGTTGCTGTGGAGCTAAGAGGGACTGGTTGCTGTGGAGTTAAGAGGGACTGGTTGCTCTGGAGCTAAGAGGGACTGGTTGCTGTGGAGATAAGAGGGACTGGTTGCTGTGGAGATAAGAGGGACTGGTTGCTAAGAGGGACTGGTTGCTGTGGAGCTAAGAGGGACTGGTTGCTGTGGAGCTAAGAGAGACTGGTTGCTGTGGAGCTAAGAGGGACTGGTTGCTGTGGAGATAAGAGGGACTGGTTGCTGTGGAGCTAAGAGGGACTGGTTGCTGTGGAGATAAGAGGGACTGGTTGCTGTGGAGCTAAGAGGGACTGGTTGCCGTGGAGCTAAGAGGGACTGGTTGCTTTGGAGCTAAGAGAGACTGGTTGCTGTGGAGCTAAGAGGGACTGGTTGTTATGGAGATAAGAGGGACTGGTTGCTGTGGAGCTAAGAGGGACTGGTTGCTGTGGAGCTAAGAGGGACTGGTTGCTGTGGAGCTAAGAGGGACTGGTTGCTGTGGAGATAAGAGGGACTGGTTGTTGTGGAGCTAAGAGGGACTGGTTGCTAAGAGGGACTGGTTGCTGTGGAGCTAAGAGGGACTGGTTGCTAAGAGGGACTGGTTGCTGTGGAGCTAAGAGGGACTGGTTGCTCTGGAGATAAGAGGGACTGGTTGCTGTGGAGCTAAGAGGGACTGGTTGCTAAGAGGGACTGGTTGCCGTGGAGCTAAGAGGGACTGGTTGCTGTGGAGCTAAGAGGGACTGGTTGTTGTGGAGCTAAGAGGGACTGGTTGCTAAGAGGGACTGGTTGCTGTGGAGCTAAGAGGGACTGGTTGCTGTGGAGCTAAGAGGGACTGGTTGCTGTGGAGATGAGGGACTGGTTGCTGTGGAGCTAAGAAGGACTGGTTGCTGTGGAGCTAAGAGGGACTGGTTGCTGTGGAGCTAAGAGGGACTGGTTGCTGTGGAGCTAAGAGGGACTGGTTGCTGTGGAGCTAAGAGGGACTGGTTGTTGTGGAGCTAAGAGGGACCCCCTCCCACACAGAGAGATACACATGCATCTGTGAGGTCAGGGTCCTTCTTGCCTTGTAGTCAGCTACAAGTAGATTTTTCTTTAAACTGAATCAATTCAACAGTCACTCCATTGTTCTTCCACTGACAAATTGTCTTCCTGCTGTAATCACTGTTTTAACAACTGATATTGTCTTCCTGCTGTACCAGATAAATTCCACTCTTAATCGCTGTTGCTGCTGTATCATATCGACTCATTTTTTACATTTTTGTTTCATTCTACTGTTTTGTAATTATTGTGATTAATAAAAAAATGTGATTTTGATTAAATATTTTGTGGCTGAGTCTATCGGGAACCTCTTGAACAATGCCTCTTGACTCTCACCAAGTCCCTACAGAATTGTCATCAGCTTGAAGAAGTCAAGATTCTCTATAGGAAGCATTGGCAGTAAAGAAAATAGTCCGTACCCCTCATAACCACTAGAGGTCAGGCTAAACCTGAGACTGGTGCTACCACTCATAACCACTAGAGGTCAGGCTAAACCTGAGACTGGTGCTACCCCTCATAACCACTAGAGGTCAGGCTAAACCTGAGACTGGTGCTACCAGTCATAACCACTAGAGGTCAGGCTAAACCTTAGACTGGTGTACTACCACTCATAACCACTAGAGGTCAGGCTAAACCTGAGACTGGTGTAGTACCACTCATAACCACTAGAGGTCAGGCTAAACCTGAGACTGATGTACTACCACTCATAACCACTAGAGGTCAGGCTAAACCTGAGACTGGTGCTACCACTCATAACCACTAGAGGTCAGGCTAAACCTGAGACTGGTGTACTACCACTCATAACCACTAGAGGTCAGGCTAAACCTGAGACTGGTGTACTACCACTCATAACCACTAGAGGTCAGGCTAAACCTGAGACTGGTGTACTACCACTCATAACCACTAGAGGTCAGGCTATACCTGAGACTTGTACTACCACTCATAACCACTAGAGGTCAGGCTATACCTGAGACTGGTGTACTACCACTCATAAGCACTAGAGGTCAGGCTAAACCTGAGACTGGTGTACTACCACTCATAACCACTAGAGGTCAGGCTATACCTGAGACTGTTGTACTACCACTCATAAGCACTAGAGGTCAGGCTAAACCTGAGACTGGTGTAGTACCACTCATAACCACTAGAGGTCAGGCTAAACCTGAGACTGGTGGTACTACCACTCATAACCACTAGAGGTCAGGCTAAACCTGAGACTGGTGTAGTACCACTCATAACCACTAGAGGTCAGGCTAAACCTGAGACTGGTGCTACCACTCATAACCACTAGAGGACATACTAAACCTTAGACTGGTGTACTACCACTCATAACCACTAGAGGTCAGGCTAAACCTGAGACTGGTGCTACCACTCATAACCACTAGAGGACATACTAAACCTTAGACTGGTGTACTACCACTCATAACCACTAGAGGTCAGGCTAAACCTGAGACTGGTGCTACCACTCATAACCACTAGAGGTCAGGCTAAACCTGAGACTGGTGCTACCCCTCATAACCACTAGAGGTCAGGCTAAACCTGAGACTGGTGCTACCAGTCATAACCACTAGAGGTCAGGCTAAACCTTAGACTGGTGTACTACCACTCATAACCACTAGAGGTCAGGCTAAACCTGAGACTGGTGTAGTACCACTCATAACCACTAGAGGTCAGGCTAAACCTGAGACTGATGTACTACCACTCATAACCACTAGAGGTCAGGCTAAACCTGAGACTGGTGCTACCACTCATAACCACTAGAGGTCAGGCTAAACCTGAGACTGGTGTACTACCACTCATAACCACTAGAGGTCAGGCTAAACCTGAGACTGGTGTACTACCACTCATAACCACTAGAGGTCAGGCTAAACCTGAGACTGGTGTACTACCACTCATAACCACTAGAGGTCAGGCTATACCTGAGACTTGTACTACCACTCATAACCACTAGAGGTCAGGCTATACCTGAGACTGGTGTACTACCACTCATAAGCACTAGAGGTCAGGCTAAACCTGAGACTGGTGTACTACCACTCATAACCACTAGAGGTCAGGCTATACCTGAGACTGTTGTACTACCACTCATAAGCACTAGAGGTCAGGCTAAACCTGAGACTGGTGTAGTACCACTCATAACCACTAGAGGTCAGGCTAAACCTGAGACTGGTGGTACTACCACTCATAACCACTAGAGGTCAGGCTAAACCTGAGACTGGTGTAGTACCACTCATAACCACTAGAGGTCAGGCTAAACCTGAGACTGGTGCTACCACTCATAACCACTAGAGGACATACTAAACCTTAGACTGGTGTACTACCACTCATAACCACTAGAGGTCAGGCTAAACCTGAGACTGGTGCTACCACTCATAACCACTAGAGGACATACTAAACCTTAGACTGGTGTACTACCACTCATAACCACTAGAGGTCAGGCTAAACCTGAGACTGGTGTACTACCACTCATAACCACTAGAGGTCAGGCTAAACCTGAGACTGGTGTACTACCACTCATAACCACTAGAGGTCAGGCTAAACCTGAGACTGGTGCTACCACTCATAACCACTAGAGGTCAGGCTAAACCTGAGACTGGTACTACCACTCATAACCACTAGAGGACATACTAAACCTGAGACTGATGTACTACCACTCATAACCACTAGAGGTCAGGCTAAACCTGAGACTGGTGTTACCACTCATAACCACTAGAGGTCAGGCTATACCTGAGACTTGTACTACCAATCATAACCACTAGAGGTCAGGCTATACCTGAGACTGGTGTACTACCACTCATAAGCACTAGAGGTCAGGCTAAACCTGAGACTGGTGTACTACCACTCATAACCACTAGAGGTCAGGCTATACCTGAGACTGGTGTTACCACTCATAACCACTAGAGGTCAGGCTATACCTGAGACTTGTACTACCACTCATAACCACTAGAGGTCAGGCTATACCTGAGACTGGTGTACTACCACTCATAAGCACTGGAGGTCAGGCTAAACCTGAGACTGGTGTACTACCACTCATAACCACTAGAGGTCAGGCTAAACCTGAGACTGGTGTAGTACCACTCATAACCACTAGAGGTTAGGCTAAACCTGAGACTGGTGGTACTACCACTCATAACCACTAGAGGTCAGGCTAAACCTGAGACTGGTGCTACCACTCATAACCACTAGAGGACATACTAAACCTTAGACTGGTGTACTACCACTCATAACCACTAGAGGTCAGGCTAAACCTGAGACTGGTGTACTACCACTCATAACCACTAGAGGTCAGGCTAAACCTGAGACTGGTGTACTACCACTGAACTTCCGACGCCGAACAGGATGGCTGCCTCGCTTCGCGTTCCTTGGAAAATATGCAGTATTTTGTTTTTCTATGTGTTATTTCTTACATTGGTACCCCGGGTGATCTTAAGTTTCATTACATACAGCCGGGAGGAACTACTGAATATACGATTAACGTCAACCAACCACCCTTCCTACCAGGAATATGACTTTCCCGAAACGGATCCAGTGTCTTGCCTTCCACCCAATACAATGGACCTGATCCCAGCCGGCGAAGCTACACGACGCCGAAAAAGGGGCAAACGTAGCGGTCTCCTGGTCAGACTTCGGAGACGAGCACATCGCGCTCCACTCCCTAGCATACTACTCGCCAATGTCCAGTCTCTTGAGAATAAGGTCGATGAAATCCGAGCACGGGTAACATTCGAGAGAGACATCAGGGATTGCAACGTGCTCTGCTTCACGGAAACATGGCTAACTGAAAAGACGCTAACGGAGTCGGTGCAGCCAGCTGGTTTCTTCACGCATCGCGCAGACAGAAACATACATCTTTCTGGTAAGAAGAGGGGCGGGGGGGTATGCCTCATGATTAACGAGACGTGGTGTGACCATCATAACAACACTCAGGAACTAAAGTCATTCTGTTCACCTGATCTAGAACTCCTCACAATCAAATGTAGACCGCATTATCTACCAAGGGAATTCACTTCGGTCATAATCACAGCCGTATATATTCCCCCCCAAGCAGACACATCGATGGCCCTGAACGAACTCTATCTGACTCTCTGTAAACTGGAAACCACACACCCTGAGGCTGCATTCATCGTAGCTGGGGATTTTAACAAGGCTAATCTAAAAACAAAACTCCCTAAATTCTATCAGCACATCGATTGTCCGACCAGGGCTGGCAGAACTCTGGACCATTGTTATACTAACTTCCGCGACGCATATAAGGCCCTCCCCCGCCCTCCTTTCGGAAAAGCTGACCACGACTCCATTTTGTTGATTCCAGCCTACAAACAGAAATTAAAACTACAAGCTCCCGCGCTCAGGTCTGTTCAACGCTGGTCCGACCAATCTGAATCCACGCTTCAAGACTGCTTTGATCACGCGGATTGGAATATGTTCCGCACGGCGTCCAACAACAACAATGATGAATATGCAGATTCGGTGAGCGAGTTCATTAGGAAGTGCAATGACGATGTCGTACCCAGAGCAACGATTAAAACATTCCCAAACCAGAAACCGTGGATTAACGGCAGCATTCGCGTGAAACTGAAAGCGAGAACCACTGCTTTTAACCAGGGCAAGGTGACCGGAAACATGACCGAATACACACAGTGTAGCTATTCTCTCCGCAAGGCTATCAAACAGGCTAAGTCCCAGTACAGAGACAAAATTGAATCGCAATTCAACAGCTCAGACACAAGGGGTATGTGGCAGGGTCTACAGTCTATCACGGATTACAAAAAGAAAAGCAGCCCCGTCGCGGATCAGGATGTCTTGCTCCCAGACAGGCTAAATACCTTTTTTGCCCGCTTTGAGGATAATACAGTGCCACTGACACGGCCCACTACCAAAACCTGCGGGCTCTCCTTCACTGCAGCCGAGGTGAGTAAAACATTTAAACGTGTTAACCCTCGCAAGGCTGCAGGCCCAGACGGCATTCCCAGCCGCGTCCTCAGAGCATGCGCAGACCAGCTGGCTGGTGTGTTTACGGACATATTCAATCAATCCTTAGCCCAGTCTGCTGTTCCCACATGCTTCAAGAGGGCCACCATTGTTCCTGTTCCCAAGAAAGCTAAGGTAACTGAGCTAAACGACTACCGCCCCGTAGCACTCACTTCCGTCATCATGAAGTGCTTTGAGAGACTAGTCAAGGACCATATCACCTCCACCCTACCGGACACCCTAGACCCACTCCAATTTGCTTACCGACCCAATAGGTCCACAGACGACGCAATCGCAACCACACTGCACACTGCCCTAACCCATCTGGACAAGAGGAATACCTATGTGAGAATGCTGTTCATCGACTACAGCTCAGCATTTAACACCATAGTACCCTCCAAACTCGTCATCAAGCTCGAGACCCTGGGCCTCGACCCCGCCCTGTGCAACTGGGTCCTGGACTTCCTGACGGGCCGCCCCCAGGTGGTGAGGGTAGGTAACAACATCTCCACCCCGCTGATCCTCAACACTGGGGCCCCACAAGGGTGCGTTCTGAGCCCTCTCCTGTACTCCCTGTTCACCCACGACTGCGTGGCCATGCACGCCTCCAACTCAATCATCAAGTTTGCGGACGACACTACAGTGGTAGGCTTGATTACCAACAACGACGAGACGGCCTACAGGGAGGAGGTGAGGGCCCTCGGAGTGTGGTGTCAGGAAAATAACCTCACACTCAACGTCAACAAAACAAAGGAGATGATTGTGGACTTCAGGAAACAGCAGAGGGAGCTCCCCCCTATCCACATCGACGGGTCAGTAGTGGAGAAGGTGGAAAGTTTTAAGTTCCTCGGTGTACACATCACGGACAAACTGAATTGGTCCACCCACACAGACAGCGTTGTGAAGAAGGCGCAGCAGCGCCTCTTCAACCTCAGGAGGCTGAAGAAATTCGGCTTGTCACCAAAAGCACTCACAAACTTCTACAGATGCACAATCGAGAGCATCCTGTCGGGCTGTATCACCGCCTGGTACGGCAACTGCTCCGCACACAACCGTAAGGCTCTCCAGAGGGTAGTGAGGTCGGCAGAACGCATCACCCGGGGCAAACTACCTGCCCTTCAGGACACCTACACCACCCGATGTCACAGGAAGGCCATAAAGATCATCAAGGACAACAACCACCCAAGCCACTACCTGTTCACCCCGCTATCATCCAGAAGGCGAGGTCAGTACAGGTGCATCCAAGCAGGGACCGAGAGACTGAAAAACAGCTTCTATCTCAAGGCCATCAGACTGTTAAACAGCCACCACTAACATTTAGCGGCCGCTGCCAACAAACTGACTCAGCTCCAGCCACCTTAAAAATGGGAATTGATGGAAATTATGTAAAAATGTACCACCAGCCACTTTAAACAATGCCACCTAATATAATGTTTACATACCCTACATTACACATCTCTTATGTATATGTATATACTGTACTCTATATCATCTACTGCATCTTGCCATCTTTATGTAATACATGTACCACTAGCCACTTTAAACTATGCCACTTTATGTTTACATACCCTACATTACTCATCTCATAGGTATATACCGTACTCTATACCATCTACTGCATCTTGCCTATGCCGTTCTGTACCACCACTCATTCATATATCTTTATGTACATATTCTTTATCCCTTTACACTTGCGTGTATAAGGTAGTAGTTGCGGAATTGTTAGGTTAGATTACTTGTTGTTATTACTGCATTGTCGGAACTAGAAGCACAAGCATTTCGCTACACTCGCATTAACATCTGCTAACCATGTGTATGTGACTAATACATTTGATTTGATTTGATTTGATTTGATAACCACTAGAGGTCAGGCTAAACCTGAGACTAGTGCTACCACTGGATCTGTTACGTGTTTCATTGTGTGTGGGTGCGGGGGGAGGGGGGGGGGGTGCGCCTTGCGAGCTATCTGGAGGTCGGGTAGCATATTAACACGCCACAAGCCATGAAATAAATATTTAGAATGACTGGAAATTAGCTTTGAAAACTGCACATATTTCTCTCAGTCTCATGGCAAAATGTATAGAATAGCAGGAAATTTACGTTCAGGGGACTTTTATGAGGAAAAATATGTTTTGTGAAACATCACCGTTGAGTTCACACACACACGCACGCACGCACGCACGTACGCACGCACACACACACCATCATTAAGAGTCATTAACTCTCACAGGGACAACATGTTACAGCAGGCACTGTCAATGGTCTTTTGAAATAGAGTGTTTAAATGTGGTGCTGCTATTGACAGTGAGTTGATTACAGGAATCATGATCTTCTCCACTTTCCAGATCAACAGATTGCATGGTGCTGTAACAGCCATCAGAGCTGGAACACTGTATTCCCAGGGACTCACAGTAACAGGACTGGAGACGTGAGTCTTAGAAACTCCTTTCAGAACAGTATAGGGAGTTGTATATAATGTACAAGTACATTCATAGAACATAGTTAACACAGGGGAGATACTAAACAGTATAGGGAATTGTAAATAATGTACATTTAGATTCATAGAACATAGTTAACACAGGGGAGATACTAAACAGTGTAGGGAGTTGTATATAATGTACATTTACATTCATAGAACATAGTTAACTCAGGGGAGATACTAAACAGTGTAGGGAATTGTATATAATGTATACATTCATAGAACATAGTTAACACAGGGGAGATACTAAACAGTGTAGGGAGTTGTATATAATGTACATTTACATTCATAGAACATAGTTAACACAGGGGAGATACTAAACAGTGTAGGGAGTTGTATATAATGTACATTTACATTCATAGAACATAGTTAACACAGGGGAGATACTAAACAGTGTAGGGAGTTGTATATAATGTACATTTACATTCATAGAACATAGTTAACACAGGGGAGATACTAAACAGTGTAGGGAATTGTATATAATGTACATTTACATTCATAGAACATAGTTAACACAGGGGAGATACTAAACAGTGTAGGGAATTGTATATAATGTACATTTACATTCATAGAACATAGTTAACACAGGGGAGATACTAAACAGTATAGGGAATTGTATATAATGTACATTTTCATTCATAGAACATAGTTAACTCAGGGGAGATACTAAACAGTGTAGGGAATTGTATATAATGTACATTTACATTCATAGAACATAGTTAACACAGGGGAGATACTAAACAGTGTAGGGAATTGTATATAATGTACATTTTCATTCATAGAACATAGTTAACTCAGGGGAGATACTAAACAGTGTAGGGAATTGTATATAATGTACATTTACATTCATAGAACATAGAAACATAACCCAGGTGAGATACTAAACAGTATATGCATTGGGCACTCCACTAAACAAGATATCCTACACTACTTGTCATTTCTTTGCACCAGATTCAACAGAAACAGCTGTGTATGTGACTGTGACAACATATGTGACACAGATAGAAATGGAACATTCTCCCTCGTCAACCCCTCTGTGACAAACGGTTGTGTTTGCAGAAACCCGAGGAGAGCAGAGGGAGGGTTTGGGTTGTGGTGAGATGGAAGGGAACATGTTCGTTGTTTCTCATCATCCTGCCTGTGTTTCAGCTCTCAGGGTGTTGTGTCTCTCTCACCACATCCTCTCAGTGGCTGTTTCTCTCTCTCTCTCTCTCTCTCTCTCACACACACACACACACACACACACACACACACACACACACACACACACACACACACACACACACACACACACACACACACACACACACACACACACACACACACCACATCCTCTCATTGGCTACAGACAGGACAGGAGAGACAGGAGTTATACTGCCATCAGTACCTCATCGCCAGCCCTCACCCAAGTAGGAGTCACACACACACACACACACCGACATACACACACACACACACACACACACACACACACACAGACACACACACACCGACACACACACCCACACACACACCCACACACACACCCACACACACCCACACACACACACACACACGCACACACACACACACACACACACACACACACACACACACACACACACACACACACACACACACACACACACACACACACACACACACACACACACACACACACCACATCCTCTCATTGGCTGTTTCTCTCTCTCCACCCCCACAGAGCTGCAGGCCTCCAGGGCTCAGTTTCACCTCAACCGCTAACACCCCCCCCACTCCTCTACGTGATGGAGAGAGCATCGAACTTCCTGTCACCTTGCTGTTGTTTCGTTGCTCAACCACTTGTATCATATTATATGCCTTTTGCAACTAGTATCAGTCAAATATAATAACCCGCAAGCGGAACTCCTCCCACATTCCACTGAAAAGGCAGAGCGCGAAATTCAAAAGATATTTTTTTTAAATATTTAACTTTCACACATTAACAAGTCCAATACAGCAAATGAAAGATACACATCTTGTGAATCCAGTCAACATGTCCGATTTTTAAAATGTTTTACAGCGAAAACAGCACGTATATTTATGTTAGCTCACCACCAAATGCAAAAAAGCACAGACATTTTTCACAGCACAGGTAGCATGCACAAAACCAACCAAACTAACCAAGAACCAACCAAACTAACCAAGAAACAACTTCATCAGATGACAGTCTTATAACATGTTACACAATAAATCTATGTTTTGTTCGAAAATGTTTGCATATTTGAAGTATAAATCAGTTTTACATTGCAGCTACCATCACAGCTACCGTCACAAATAGCACCGAAGCAGCCAGAGTAATTATAGAGACCAACGTGAAATACCTAAATACTCATCATAAAACATTTCTGAAAAATGCATGGTGTACAGCAATTGAAAGACAAACATCT
Source organism: Salvelinus fontinalis (assembly GCF_029448725.1). Classification (NCBI taxonomy): domain Eukaryota; kingdom Metazoa; phylum Chordata; class Actinopteri; order Salmoniformes; family Salmonidae; genus Salvelinus; species Salvelinus fontinalis. The sequence continues at coordinate 2,844,488 of NC_074679.1, forward strand.
TGTGAATCCAGCCAATATTTCAGATTTTTTAAGTGTTTTACAGCGAAAACACAATATAGCATTATATTAGCTTACTACAATAGCCTACCACACAACCGCATTCATTCATTCAAGGCACGTTAGCGATAGCGATAGGCACGTTAGCGATAGCGAATAAACCAGCAAAAGATATTAATTATTTCACTAACCTTCTCAAAATTCATCAGATGACAGTCCCATAACATCATATTACACAATACATATATGGTTTGTTCGAAAATGTGCATATTTAGAGCTGATATCCGTGGTTATACATTCTGAAAACTTAGCATCTTTTTCCCAGAATGTCCGGATATTTTTCTGACACTCACCTATTCTGACCAAATAACTATTCATAAACATTACTAAAAAATACATGTTGTATAGGAAATGATAGATACACTAGTTCTTAATGCAATCGCCGTGTTAGAATTCTAAAAATAACTTCATTACAACATGCAGCTTACGCTATTGCGAGAGAGCGCCCATAATCTGGGCGCTAACTAAAAGTAAACATGTTCGACAGATATATGAAATAACATCATAGAATGGGTCCTACTTTTGATGATCTTCCATCAAAATGTTGTACAAGGGGTCCTCTGTCCAGAACAATCGTTGTTTGGTTTTAGAATGGCATTTTTCCCTCTCGAATGAGCAAGCAAACCTAGCCAAGTGGCGCTAAGCTCTCCTTCGTCACCAAACGCAAAGAACGCAACACGTCTAAACTCCCGAAAAAATTTCAATAATCTAATAAAACTATATTGAAAAAACATACTTTACGATGATATTTTCACATTTATCAAATAAAATCAAAGCCGGAGATATAAGACGTCTATAACGATTGCTTTTCAGAAACCAATACTGGTGACCTTTATGCGCTTCCTGAACAAAGGAATTCTGGGGTCATGTCATTCCAAGCTCTATCTTTTGACCATAGAAATACCTAGAAACCCCATTTCACCTCTCACAGCCTATTGCAATCTAGTGGAAGGCGTATGAAGTGCATGTATACTAATACATATCAAGCACATTTATAGGCAGGCCCTGGAACAGAGCCTCGAATTCAGATTTTTCACTTTCTGACAGGAAGTTTGCTGCAAAATGAGTTCTGTTTTACTCACAGATATAATTCAAACGGTTTTAGAAACTTGAGAGTGTTTTCTATCCAATAGTAATAATAATATGCATATTGTACGAGCAAGAATAGAGTACGAGGCCGTTTAAATTGGGCACAATTTTTCCCCAAAGTGAAAATAGCGCCCTCTATCCTCAACAGGATAACTTACAGAGCAGCCGTTGAGTTATTCTTAACATCGTATGTTCAACACGATTTCAGATATCAACTCAAAGTGTTCAACTGTTGTGAATGTACATAAAACTTCCTTAATTAAAAAAAAATATTATTTATTTATGAACTTACTTTTTGGCTCAGATTAGAAAATTAAGCTCTGATCCAGAGCCTTCAGAAAGTCACACTTCACACTCCTTGAATATGTTTTTCCACATTTTGTTGAATTTAAAATGGATTCAGTTGAGATTCAGTGTCACTGATCTACACACAAATAGCCCATAAATGTCAAAGTGGAATTATGTTTTTAGAAATGTTAACAAATGAATACAAAATGAGAAGTTCAGGAGTAAAATTTAAATTAATTCAGGAGTAAATAAATTAGTTCAAGAGTAAAATTAACTTATTAAACTCTGTGTGCGATAACAGTGTTTAACATGATTTCTGAATGACTACCTCATCTCTTTTCACACACACACACTTAAATCAAAATTAAATCAGTTTTACCAAATTTCTACACCAACTTTACTCCACACACAGAGATGCATACTTGCTCCTTGAAAGTGGCAGCTCTACCCTTTAGGTCAGTGAGGATGTTGCCTGTAATCCATGGCTTCTGGTTGGGGTATGTACTAAGTACGGTCACTGTGGGACGACGTCATCGACGCATTTATTGATGATGCCAATAACTGATGTGGTTTACTCTTCAACGCCATCGGAGGAATCCCGGAACATATTCCAGTCTGTGCTAGCAAAACAGTCCTGTAGTTTAGCATCTGCTTCATCTGACCACTTTTTTATTGACTGAGTCACTGGTGCTTCCTGCTTTAATGTTTGCTTGTAACCAGGAATCAGGAAGATAGAATCATGGTCAGATTTGCCAAATGGAGGGCGGGGGAGAGCTTTGTACAGGTCTCTGTGTGTGGAGTAAAGGTGGTCCAGAGTTTTCTTCCCTCTGGTTGCACATTTAACATACTGATAGAAATGAGGTAAAACTGATTTAAGTTTCCCTGCGTTAAAGTCCCCGGCCACTAGGAGCGCCACCTCTGGATGAGCGTTTTCCTGTTTGCTTTCGGCCGAATACAGCTCATTGAGTGCGGTTTTAGTGCCAGCATCGGTCTGTGGTGGTAAATAGATAGCTACGAAAAATACAGATGAAAACCCTCTAGGTAGACAGTGTGGTCTACAGCTTATCATGAGATACTCTACCTCAGGCAAGCAGAACCTCGAGACTTCCTATGATATTGTTGTTGATACCAGCTGTTATTTACAAAAATACATAGTCCGCCGCCCCTTGTCTTACCAGACGCTGCTGTTCTATCCTGCCGATGCAGCGTATAACCAGCCAGCTGTATGTTGATAGTGTCACAGCCTGCCGGTGCAGCATATAACCAGCCAGCTGTATGTTGATAGTGTCACAGCCTGCCGGTGCAGCGTATAACCAGCCAGCTGTATGTTGATAGTGTCACAGCCTGCCGGTGCAGCGTATAACCAGCCAGCTGTATGTTGATAGTGTCACAGCCTGCCGGTGCAGCGTATAACCAGCCAGCTGTATGTTGATAGTGTCACAGCCTGCCGGTGCAGCGTATAACCAGCCAGCTGTATGTTGATAGTGTCACAGCCTGCCGGTGCAGCGTATAACCAGCCAGCTGTATGTTGATAGTGTCACAGCCTGCCGGTGCAGCGTATAACCAGCCAGCTGTATGTTGATAGTGTCACAGCCTGCCGGTGCAGCGTATAACCAGCCAGCTGTATGTTGATAGTGTCACAGCCTGCCGGTGCAGCGTATAACCAGCCAGCTGTATGTTGATAGTGTCACAGCCTGCCGGTGCAGCGTGTAACCAGCCAGCTGTATGTTGATAGTGTCACAGCCTGCCGGTGCAGCGTGTAACCAGCCAGCTGTATGTTGATAATGTCACAGCCTGCCGGTGCAGCGTATAACCAGCCAGCTGTATGTTGATAATGTCGTCGTTCAGCCACGTCTCCGTGAAGCATTAGATATTACAGTTTTTAATGTCCCGATGGTACTTTAATCTTCCGCGTAGGTCATCTATTTTATTCTCCAAAGATTGCACGTTTGCTAGTAGAATGGAAGGCAGTAAGGGGGGTTTATTCGATCACCTATAAATTCTCAGAAGGTGCCCTTTTTCTCTGCCTTCTCTTCACGGGGATGTGGGCGTGTTCCCAGGAAAGCAGTATGTCATTCACGTCGGGCTCGTCAGACTCATTAAAGGCAAAAAAGGATTCTGTCAGTTCGTGGTGCGTAATTGCAGTTCTGATGTCCAGAATTTATTTTTGGTCGTAAGAGACGGTACCAGCAACATTATGTACAAAATAAGTTACAAACAATGAAACAATTGGTTAGGAAGACTCTCCTAGAGATTTACCCAGAAACACTCACAGCTGTAATCACTCTTCTAGATTTACCCAGAAACACTCACAGCTGTAATCACTCTTAGAGATTTACCCAGAAACACTCACAGCTGTAATCACTCTTAGAGACTTACCCAGAAACACTCACAGCTGTAATCGCTCTTAGAGATTTACCCAGAAACACTCACAGCTGTAATCACTCTTAGAGATTTACCCAGAAACACTCTCAGCTGTAATCACGCTTAGAGATTTACCCAGAAAGACTCTCAGCTGTAATCACTCTTAGAGATTTACCCAGAAAGACTCTCAGCTGTAATCGCTCTTAGAGATTTACCCAGAAACACTCTCAGCTGTAATCACTCTGAGAGATTTACCCAGAAACACTCACAGCTGTAATCACTGCCAAAGGGAATTCTAACATGTATTGACTCAAGGGTATGAATATTCATGTAAATTAGATAATTCTGTATTTCATATAAAATACATTTGTAAAAATGTCTAAAAACATGTTTTCCCTTTGTAATTTTTGGTATTGTGTGTAGATGGGTAAATGTGTTAATAGTTAATCCGTTTTGAATTCAGGCTGTAACAACAAATGAACACTGAACACTTTCTGAAAGCAATGTACAACTCTTCCACCTGAGCGTAGGTAGGCCTGAGACCATGATGCACTGCAGCGCTGCAGAGTGGCACGGAAACTTCCTCTCTGTGTGGGCAGGAAGCAGGAAGCGGTGTGTTTCTCAGAAAACGGATGTGATACAGACATAAACATCACAATATACTCCCTCGATGGAAAGAAACATGTTACATTTGAAATTAAACTTTGTAGAGAGTTTCTGCTCCAAAGAGCACAGAATCTATCTACCATGTCTTGACATTATTTCAGGTGGTTATTTCCTGTTTCTCTGGGTAATCTCACAGTGTATCATGTTCAGTAATCACCCACATGCTGGGGGGGGGGCTGTAAACCGGATTACATGCCAGTATATGTATTGAAGAGCTTGATAATGACTCTGTATTGATTTCTGAAATGAGCTCTTTGAGCGAAGTCCGTCGTAATGAATCATTCACGGTTTCAACATTACTAACTTCTCTTAGGTGGAAATAAGTTTCAGTCAAATATTCACATTTCCAACTTTATTATTGAGTAACAAGTGAGTAATAGAGTAACAATTGATGAAAATAAACCCCAACGTATTTTTAGAAAGCCTCTTCTTTACTATAGCAGATGTCACAAAGTGTTAAAGCAAAGTGTTACCTGACAACTCAGACTGATGAAATGACACTTGAGCAAACTAATATTATATATGTTTTATTATCCTTTATTTAACGAGGCTTAAGAACAAATTCTTATTTACAAGGCCGGCCTACCGGGGCCAAACCCGGACGCTACCGGGGCCAAACCCGGACGCTACCGGGGCCAAACCCGGACGCTACCGGGGCCAAACCCGGACGCTACCGGGACCAAACCCGGACGACGCTACATGCACATTATCGAATGTGTTATTCAAAAGGGAAAACATTGAAATTGGAAAGCAACATGTATTTATACTGTACACACTATGATGTAAATCCTGCAACAAAAATAATACAGAAATGAACATAAATGTTGGTTTTGTAAGTTAATGGAAAATGTAAATATTGTTTTGACACACTTCCTGAATGAACTCATACACACTGAGTGGACAAAACATTATGAACACCTGCTCTTTCCATGACATAAATTGACCAGGTGAATCCAGGTGAACGCTATGATCCCACTTGTTAAATCCACTTCAATCAGTGTAGATGAAGGGGAGGAGACAGGTTATAATGTTATGCCTTGAGGATTGTTATGCCCTGAGACAATAGAGACATGGATTGTGTCTGTGTGCCATTTAGAGGGTGAATGGGCAAGACAAAATATTTAAGTGCCTTTGAAGGGGGTATGGTAGCAGGTGCCAGGTGCCCCGGTTTGTGTCAAGAACTGCAATGCTGCTGGGTTTTTCACGCTCAACAGTTTCCTGTGTGTATCAAGAATGGTCCACCAGCCAAAGGACATCCAGCCAACTGGACACAACTGTGGGAAGCATTGGAGTCAACATGGGCCAGCATTCCTCGTGGAACGCTTTCGACACCTTGTAGAGTCCATGACCTGACGAATTGAGTCTGTTCTGAGGGCAAAAGGGGATACAACTCAATGTGAGGAAGGTGTTCTTAATGTTTTGTCCACTCAGTGAATACATTAATAAAGATTCTGTTTATTGGGGACGATAAAATACATCCTCACATTGTAGAGTGACAGTTAATAGAAAGCACACTGTACATTGTAATCACATGACAGACATGGGTTTGTTCTTCGTCCCAGATGGCACCCTATTCCCTTTATAGTGCACTACTTTAAAGTGCACTACTTTTCACCAGAGCCTTATGCCACACGACGCCCTCCAGTCCACCGAACTCAGCTTCCACGGGTGGCCGGGTCTCGGTCAGTGATCAATTACATCTGTTTATCTGAGGAGCGCTGTATGGGAAACAGAGATACAGGATAAAGACAGTATGGTGTCTGTATGTGAAACACAGAGATACAGGATAAAGACAGTATGGTGTCTGTATGTGAAACACAGAGATACAGGATAGAGACAGTATGGTGTCTGTATGGGAAACACAGAGATACAGGATAAAGACAGTATGGTGTCTGTATGGGAAACACAGAGATACAGGATAAAGACAGTATGGTGTCTGTATGGGAAACACAGAAATACAGGATAAAGACAGTATGGTGCCATTTTAGAACCTTTATTAGCACAAAGCTAGCCTGGTCCCAGATCTGTTTGTGCTTTCCTGGTCTGTTTTTCCAGACAGTACCAGACAGACCAGACAGTATCAGACAGCACTAACAGATCTGGGACCAGGCTAGCTAGCACAAACGGATCTGGGACCAGGCTAGCTAGCACAAACAGATCTGGGACCAGGCTATTTAGCACTAACAGATCTGGGACCAGGCTAGCTAGCACTAACAGATCTGGGACCAGGCTATTTAGCACTAACAGATCTGGGACCAGGCTAGCTAGCACAAACAGATCTGGGACCAGGCTGGCTAGCACAAACAGATCTGGGACCAGGCTAGCTAGCACAAACAGATCTGGGACCAGGCTAGCTAGCACAAACGGATCTGGGACCAGGCTAGCTAGCACAAACAGATCTGGGACCAGGCTAGCTAGCACTAACAGATCTGGGACCAGGCTAGCTAGCACAAACGGATCTGGGACCAGGCTAGCTAGCACAAACAGATCTGGGACCAGGCTAGCTAGCACAAACAGATCTGGGACCAGGCTAGCTAGCACAAACGGATCTGGGACCAGGCTAGCTAGCACAAACAGATCTGGGACCAGGCTAGCTAGCACAAACAGATCTGGGACCAGGCTAGCTAGCACAAACAGATCTGGGACCAGGCTAGCTAGCACAAACAGATCTGGGACCAGGCTGGCTAGCACTAACAGATCTGGGACCAGGCTAGCTAGCACTAACAGATCTGGGACCAGGCTAGCTAGCACAAACAGATCTGGGACCAGGCTAGCTAGCACTAACAGATCTGGGACCAGGCTAGCTAGCACTAACAGATCTGGGACCAGGCTAGCTAGCACTAACAGATCTGGGACCAGGCTAGCTAGCACAAACAGATCTGGGACCAGGCTAGCTAGCACTAACAGATCTGGGACCAGGCTAGCTAGCACTAACAGATCTGGGACCAGGCTAGCTAGCACAAACAGATCTGGGACCCGGCTAGCTAGCACAAACAGATCTGGGACCAGGCTAGCTAGCACTAACAGATCTGGGACCAGGCTGGCTAGCACAAGACATCGTTTGAAGAAGAGAGAGAAAGCTGTGTGATGTCCCTCATCATAGTAGCAGTAAACTCACCTGAAACTTCCAAATCAGAGCCATGACGACCAGGCCGTAGAAGGTACTCTTAGCGATGAAGATGCTGTAGGCCAGCTTGGCAGTCTTAGTGCTCCTCACATAGTACTCTACAAGGACAATAAGACATTGAAATGACCTTGACTAAGATGGTGTCAGGGAATATTGTTTTCGCAAATTAGGCATGACTAAATATGATAGTATTGTAAACAGTATTATGTAAACTATAGGTTATATGTATGCCATGTATTTGGCATGAACAATAAGTAGGTCAGTATAGAATGGGCACATTTACCTGTCGTAATCCCTCCATCACCACCTTGACCTGGAGGAAACAGAGCAGTGTTTCACATGACACAGGCTAGTGTACATCCTACTTCTACATAACGCTGTAGAGAAGCTTACTAGTTTACTTACTACTTTACTAGAGAATTTTACATTTACATTTGACATTTTAGTCATTTAGCAGACGCTCTTATCCAGAGCGACTTACAGTAGAGTGCATACATTTTATTACATTTACATACTGAGACAAGGATATCCCTACCGGCCAAACCCTCCCTAACCCGGACGACGCTATGCCAATTGTGCATCGCCCCACGGACCTCCCGGTTGCGGCCGGCTGCGACAGAGCCTGGGCGTGAACCCAGAGACTCTGGTGGCGCAGCTAGCACTGCGATGCAGTGCCCTAGACCACTGCGCCAGCCGGGAGGTCGAATGACACAAAAGACAAGCGGACTATTGTCGTTCAATGAAACCTGTTTCTTCTCATAAAGAAGGAGTTTTAGTTCATCAGTTGACCATACCTTCTTCTCCGTTAATGTGATCTGCAACATATATGTCAGTGGTCCCATTGAAGAAGCGGACGGTGCAGGTGAATCTGTTAGAGGCCTTGTTCCACTTCCTGGCTGGGACTCTCAGTCTGCTGGTGATACTGTAGAGTCTGTTTTTACCCCTCAAGGCCGTGTTGTCGGTCCCAACTCCATCGGTGATGTTGGCGCCTCCATTCAACCGCCAGAACACAGTGACGTGGTCGGGGTAGAAGTCGGTGGCCACACACACCAGGGTCTTCTTCTTCTTCTTGTTTCTATCTTCACACTCCTTAGTGGAGGGTGGAAGGACTTTCACTGTGGGTGGAGTGACAGGGATGTCTGGCTCTGCAGGGAGGAAATAGACAAAGCTTTAACCTTTAACAGTCAATCAATGGCTCTGTTTGTTGTTGACTCAAACGTTTTAAAGCCCTCAGACCTGAACCTGAGGGCTTTAAAAGAGACGAGACAGAAATGATACCCATTAGCTGGTCCTGTCTTTCTCCTTCTATGAACCGGTCCTGTCTTCCTCCTTCTATAAACCGGTCCTGTCTTCCTCATTCTATAAACCGGTCCTGTCTTCCTCATTCTATAAACCGGTCCTGTCTTCCTCATTCTATAAACCGGTCCTGTCTTCCTCATTCTATAAACCGGTCCTGTCTTCCTCCTTCTATAAACCGGTCCTGTCTTTCTCCTTCTATAAACCGGTCCTGTCTTCCTCATTCTATAAACCGGTCTTGATTTCCTCCTTCTATAAACCGGTCCTGTCTTCCTCCTTCTATAAACCGGTCCTGTCTTCCTCATTCTATAAACCGGTCCTGTCTTCCTCATTCTATAAACCGGTCCTGTCTTCCTCATTCTATAAACCGGTCCTGTCTTCCTCATTCTATAAACCGGTCCTGTCTTTCTCCTTCTATAAACCGGTCCTGTCTTCTTCCTTCTATAAACCGGTCCTGTCTTTCTCCTTCTATAAACCGGTCCTGTCTTCCTCCTTCTATAAACCGGTCCTGTCTTCCTCCCTCTATAAACCGGTCCTGTCTTCCTCATTCTATAAACCGGTCTTGTCTTCTTCCTCATTCTATAAACCGGTCCTGTCTTCCTCCTTCTATAAACCGGTCCTGTCTTCCTCATTCTATAAACCGGTCTTGTCTTCTTCCTCATTCTATAAACCGGTCCTGTCTTCCTCATTCTATAAACCGGTCCTGTCTTCCTCATTCTATAAACAGGTCCTGTCTTCCTCATTATATAATCCGGTCCTGTCTTCCTCATTCTATAAACCGGTCCTGTCTTCCTCCCTCTATAAACCGGTCCTGTCTTCCTCCCTCTATAAACCGGTCCTGTCTTCCTCCTTCTATAAACCGGTCCTGTCTTCCTCCCTCTATAAACCGGTCCTGTCTTCCTCATTTTATAAACCAGTCCTGTCTTCCTCATAATATAATCTAGTCCTGTCTTTCTCATTCTTGACAGTAGCATCAAGGCAACATGAACCACCAGATTCTGTGTCCAGACAAGCACATAATTACACAGCATTTCATTCAGCAGCTCAGAGTGAACCTCTTTGTAACCCGGCTGCCAAAGTCACTGTCAAGACCGTAGAACATGAAAGCTATAATATATGATTATTACCGTTTTTTTTTTTACAGTATTTTGACAGTATTCTTACAGCGTCCTTACCCAGAACTCTTAGCTTAGTTTCCTCTCCAAAGTAGGCAGGATAAGCACCAGAGCACACCACATACTCACAGACAGAAAACCAGCATGATGCCAGCTAGCAAGTACTGCAGTTGCTGAAGTTTGTCTTTAACAAAGGGGGATAGTACTGTATTTGCTGTAGTTTGTCTTTAACAAAGGGGGGTAGTACTGTATTTGCTGTAGTTTGTCTTTAACAAAGGGGCTAGTACTGTATTTGCTGTAGTTTGTCTTTGACAAAGGGGGTAGTACTGTATTTGCTGTAGTTTGTCTTTAACAAAGGGGGTAGTACTGTATTTGCTGTAGTTTGTCTTTAACAAAGGGGCTAGTACTGTATTTGCTAATCGTTTGTCCTTAACAAAGGGGGGTAGTACTGTATTTGCTGAAGTTTGTCTTTAACAAAGGGGGGTAGTACTGTATTTGATGTAGTTTGTCCTTAACAAAGGGGGGTAGTACTGTATTTGCTGTAGTTTGTCTTTAACAAAGGGGGGTAGTACTGTATTTGCTGTAGTTTGTCTTTAACAAAGGGGCTAGTACTGTATTTGCTAATCGTTTGTCCTTAACAAAGGGGGGTAGTACTGTATTTGCTGAAGTTTGTCTTTAACAAAGGGGGGTAGTACTGTATTTGATGTAGTTTGTCCTTAACAAAGGGGGGTAGTACTGTATTTGCTGTAGTTTGTCTTTAACAAAGGGGCTAGTACTGTATTTGCTAATCGTTTGTCTTTAACAAAGGGGGTAGTGCTGTATTTGCTAATCGTTTGTCTTTAACAAAGGGGGGTAGTACTGTATTTGCTGTAGTTTGTCTTTAACAAAGGGGGGTAGTACTGTATTTGCTGTAGTTTGTCTTTGACAAAGGGGCTAGTACTGTATTTGCTAATCGTTTGTCTTTAACAAAGGGGGTAGTGCTGTATTTGCTAATCGTTTGTCTTTAACAAAGGGGGTAGTACTGTATTTGCTGTAGTTTGTCTTTAACAAAGGGGGGTAGTACTGTATTTGCTGTAGTTTGTCTTTAACAAAGGGGGTAGTACTGTATTTGCTAATCGTTTGTCTTTAACAAAGGGGGTAGTACTGTATTTGCTAACCGTTTGTCTTTAACAAAGGGGGTAGTACTGTATTTGCTGTAGTTTGTCTTTAACAAAGGGGGTAGTACTGTATTTGATGTAGTTTGTCCTTAACAAAGGGGGGTAGTACTGTATTTGCTGTAGTTTGTCTTTAACAAAGGGGCTAGTACTGTATTTGCTGTAGTTTGTCTTTAACAAAGGGGATAGTACTGTATTTGCTAATCATTTGTCTTTAACAAAGGGGCTAGTACTGTATTTACTAATCATTTGTCTTGCTGTATCTTGAAACTCACCGCTCCTAACAGAGCTGATAACAACTAGAACCATGAGAGATGTAGACTGGGTCTGGGCATAAAGCCGGACCACTTTATACCTCAGTACCATGAGAGATGTAGACTGGGTCTGGGCATAAAGCCGGACCACTTTATACCTCAGTACCGTGAGAGATGTAGACTGGGTCTGGGCATAAAGCCGGACCACTTTATACCTCAGTACCATGAGAGATGTAGACTGGGTCTGGGAATAGAGCCGGACCACTTTATACCTCAAAACTGGGTCTGATACCTTGTTGTATAAAATGTTAGAGGAACATAACTGATCATTTTACTGTGATCCAGTTACATTAAAATAACCTTAGTTTAAAGAGTAAATGTTTTTATATTGCAGAATATTTTACATGTTTTCTCCACGCTAGTACATAACATTTGGTCGTATATTTTCTTACCTAAAACGGTGAGTTTGGTGCCGGCTCCAAAGTGTGCTTCCGAGTACGAGCACAGAGCGGCAACGGGCCTCCTAAAGTCTCTGACTACGACTCTGGGCTTTCTCACCCTTCGTTACTCTGTTAGAACTACATTCAAATACTCTTCACAGTAACTCATTAACAGATATAATCTAAATTATAACCAAATACATTATTGTGAGTATTTTTCTAATGAAATGTAAGTTGTTTCCAACTCCAGCTAGGTATATTTTATTATTTAGGTGTTTTGTCTCACCTAGAACAGTTAACCTGGTTCCTCCACTGAAGTAATCCTGTCTGACTCTGACAGCACCGCGGATTTACTCTTAACGCGACCACGTCAGGAGGACAATCAAAGACCCAGTCATTCTGTTACAGTACAATTCACCTAAAAATCATACAACCACATACATTATAACCACATAGCTTACATGGTTTATAACCACATAGATGACTGCAAGGTGTCACTTCTTACCTAGGACAGTCAACCTGGTTCCTCCACCGAAGTACGCTTGGCTGGCACTGTTAGCACAGTACAGTGGAACCCTGCTCTAATATAGATTTAGTCTCCAAGCTGTGCTGTTTTTCTAGAACTTTCCATGTCGATCATGACCTTTGATAAATCTATTCTCCTAATACCAACCAACACCCTGTTCTTACCAGTTTGGAACACAGAGATGAGACAAACATACTATAATCTACTAGGATATCAAATCTCTCTTCTCACAAGTATGTTGTCTAACTCAAACGACACACGAGGCAAACATAGAGTACGGATTACTTACCGAGAACTGTCAATTTGGTGCCTGAACCAAAATGTGCCTCATAGTTGGCACAGTGTATACAGCCTTAACATCAAAAAAGCATTGAGTGGAGTAACACTGGTAGGAACTGATCTAATGGACTGAATCCATAACTAACTATCTCCTCACATCACTACGCTACTAGACCGCACATAGAGTCCCATTAGTTCCATCATGGTGAATATTCTCTTACCCAGAACAGTCAGTTTGGTTCCGGCTCCAAAGATCGCAGGATCATAGTTGTCACAGTGAAGACATACTGAGCAGTAATATACCAGCCACTACTGCCTTGTTCTATGCATTTGGCATCAGAAATACTCTCCTGCTTTTAGTCAATCATTCATGTTTTTAATGAAGAAAGAAAGTTCAAAATCATCAATTTCACGATAAGAAAGTAGGAAGTATTTACCTAAAACGGTGAGTTTGGTTCCATTGCCAAAGAAGGCTGGTTGGTTTGAAGTCACAGTGTTTTCACATCAACCCTTTAGTTCAGCTTGACCATGGACACTTTATGAGACTCTCATTGGCAAACGAAGCATCTTCAGGATTACATATTTATATACATATTAATGAATCTTTAAGAAGTTAACTTACCTAAAACAGTGAGCTTGGTTCCATTCCCAAAGTAGGGCACACTTCCAGTGTCACATCGCTACTCTCCTATTCCAAAAATACCTCAGATCTCTCTGTCATTCACCCTCTAGGGAAAATGAACAGAGATACTCAGAGATAAAGAGAACAGATACTACCTCAGATCTCTCTGTCATTCACCCTCTAGGGAAAATGAACAGAGATACTCAGAGAACAGATAATACCTCAGATCTCTCTGTCATTCATCCTCTAGGGGAAATGAACAGAGATAGTAGGAGATAAAGAGAACAGATACTACCTCAGATCTCTCTGTCATTCATCCTCTAGGGGAAATGAACAGAGATAGTAGGAGATAAAGAGAACAGATACTACCTCAGATCTCTCTGTCATTCATCCTCTAGGGGAAATGAACAGAGATACACAGAGACACAGAAAACACCTCAGATCTCTCTGTCATTCATCCTCTAGGAGAAATGAACAGAGATACTCAGAGAACAGATAACACCTCAGATCTCTCTCATTCACCCTCTAGGGGAAATGAACAGACTATTCATGGGGACTTTAAAACACCATCACCTAGTTGGTTTAGAATACGTTTTGTTGTCAAGCAGGAATCAAACAAACTCCAAAATCTAATGAATCTAACTTGATAACTTAGTTGTGTTTTCCAGGCAAATCTTGATGTTACGAAGAAAATCCTGTTCAGTATTATTGATCTGTTGAGAAGCATCTCTCCAGGCTCCTTAACAGTCTCCTCCATGTGTGTGAATTGGCCCCAGACCTATCCTGTATGGAAGTGAATGGGAGGAGGTTTTTGTATGGAAGGGAATGGGAGGAGGCTTTCGTATGGCAGCGAATGGGAGGAGGTTTTTGTATGGAAGCGAATGGGAGGAGTTTTTTGAATGGAAGTGAATGGGAGGAGGTTTTTGAATGGCAGTGAATGGGAGGAGGTTTTTGAATGGCAGTGAATGGGAGGAGGTTTTGTATGGCAGTGAATGGGAGGAGGTTTTTGAATGGCAGTGAATGGGAGGAGGTTTTGTATGGCAGTGAATGGGAGGAGGTTTTTGAATGGCAGTGAATGGGAGGAGGTTTTTGAATGGCAGTGAATGGGAGGAGGTTTTGTATGGCAGTGAATGGGAGGAGGTTTTTGAATGGCAGTGAATGGGAGGAGGTTTTGTATGGCAGTGAATGGGAGGAGGTTTTTGAATGGCAGTGAATGGGAGGAGGCTTTTGTATGGCAGCGAATAGGAGGAGTTTGTTTTTGTACGGCGTCTCTATGAGAATATATCACCGTGGCCCCCTGTCCCCACAGTGTTAAAGCATCACACAAAAACACTAATTCTCTCTCGTTCTCTCGCCTTTCTCTTCCCTCCTTCCCCCCACGCTGTCTCTCTCTCTATCTCTCTACCCATCTCTCCTTCTCGGTATCTGTCTGTAGCAGCAGGTGTGTTGATCTGGGGGTTCCTGGAGAAACGGACTCTTTCTATTTCTGTCAGCAGCACTAAGAAAAGCAGAAGGGGGGAAGCAGAAAGAGAAGACAGGAGGAAAGGAGGGGACAGGTAATGTTTTGTTATGCGTTTCGTCCTATAATGGAGTTGACGCCTCTCTAAGTCTCTAAAACGCCTCCCCTCTTCACCCAACAACCCCCCCCCCTCTTCACCCCCCCCCCCCTCTTCACCCAACAACCCCCCCCCTCTTCACCCAACAACCCCCCCCCTCTTCACCCAACAACCCCCCCCCTCTTCACCCAACACCCCCCCCCCCCCCTCTCCTCCCCTCTTCACCCAACAACCCCCCCCCCCCCTCTCTCCATGCAGCATCATGTGACAGTAACTGTCTGTCAGAGAGCACGGCTGTCAACCTCAGGTCCTAAACTTCCAGAACCATCTAACGTGATTGTAACTTCCATTTGATCATATCTGCTGTAGTAACAGTATCATTTTATTGTTACATTTTGTTTTTAAAAACAGAACGATGTAAAATCAATCAGGGATTAATATTTAGGGGGAACCTTAAATATGTTTTCTTTTTGTTTTATATCTCAAATCATGGAATTTAATTGAATCCAGGATAGAATAGACTTCTGGTTTGACTTCTGTGTAATCTGACATTTACCCTCCAGAGGTCAGTGTATAATCTAGGATAGTTTAGACTCCTGGTTTGACTTCTGTGTAATCTGACATTTACCCTCCAGAGGTCAGTGTATAATCTAGGATAGTTTAGACTTCTGGTTTGACTTCTGTGTAATCTGACATTTACCCTCCAGAGGTCAGTGTATAATCTAGGATAGTTTAGACTCCTGGTTTGATTTCTGTGTAATCTGACATTTACCCTCCAGAGGTCAGTGTATAATCTAGGATAGTTTAGACTCCTGGTTTGATTTCTGTGTAATCTGACATTTACCCTCCAGAGGTCAGTGTATAATCTAGGATAGTTTAGACTCCTGGGTTGACTTCTGTGTAATCTGACATTTACCCTCCAGAGGTCAGTGTACGATCATCTCTGAGAAACATCTCCCTTTTAAATCAAACAGTTTAATTTGATAGAAGGGTAGGCCTATATACCAGGGACACCTGGATGCCAGTCAGACAGTCAGAGAAACCCCCATATACTGTTTGTTATATCTATCTTTGAAGGTGTAGAACCACTGACTTGGCCGGCAGGTAAGACGACAACAACTCTAGTATAATGGATGGCACCTGGCCTCTCCTATCTCATAGGATCAGTTATAAGACGACAACAACTCTAGTATAATGGATGGCACCTGGCCTCTCCTATCTCATAGGATCAGTTATAAGACGACAACAACTCTAGTATAATGGATGGCACCTGGCCTCTCCTATCTCATAGGATCAGTTATAAGACGACAACAACTCTAGTATAATGGATGGCACCTGGCCTCTCCTATCTCATAGGATCAGTTATAAGACGACAACAACTCTAGTATAATGGATGGCACCTGGCCTCTCCTATCTCATAGGATCAGTTATAAGACGACAACAACTCTAGTATAATGGATGGCACCTGGCCTCTCCTATCTCATAGGATCAGTTATAAGACGACAACAACTCTAGTATAATGGATGGCACCTGGCCTCTCCTATCTCATAGGATCAGTTATAAGACGACAACAACTCTAGTATAATGGATGGCACCTGGCCTCTCCTATCTCATAGGATCAGTTATAAGACGACAACAACTCTAGTATAATGGTTGGCACCTGGCCTCTCCTATCTCATAGGATCAGTTATAAGACGACAACAACTCTAGTATAATGGATGGCACCTGGCCTCTCCTATCTCATAGGATCAGTTATAAGATTAAAAACAAACATTGAAGGACGGTTCAATGTAAAATACCATCCATTTAGAGACATCAACCACAACAGAATCTACAGCTGAAAGGCACACAGTCTTTAATCTTGAGTCGTTTTATTTAGAGTATCAACTCATACACCCTGTGCCATGGATTTGGTGGATCAAAGATATCTTCCCAGCTATTTTTCAAACTGTAATGGCACAGTTGTCAACATCCTGGTCCTCAAATGAAACTGGCAAGCTTTCCTATTTATGCTATTTCTAATCCTCCTCCAGTTAGATCCTTTATATTGGGCAGACAGACCAGTTCCCTTCCTCCTCCAGTTTAGATCCTTTATATTGGGCAGACAGACCAGTTCCATTCCCCTCCAGTTTGATCCTTTATATTGGGCAGACAGACCAGTTCCCTGCCTCCTCCAGTTAGATCCTTTATATTGGGCAGACAGACCAGTTCCCTGCCTCCTCCAGTTAGATCCTTTATATTGGGCAGACAGACCAGTTCCCTGCCTCCGCCAGTTAGATCCTTTATATTGGGCAGACAGACCAGTTCCCTTCCTCCTCCAGTTAGATCCTTTATATTGGGCAGACAGACCAGTTCCCTCCTCCTCCTCCAGTTAGATCCTTTATATTGGGCAGACAGACCAGTTCCCTACCTCCTCCAGTTTAGATCCTTTATATTGGGCAGACAGACCAGTTCCCTCCTCCAGTTTAGATCCTTTATATTGGGCAGACAGACCAGTTCCCTCCTCCTCCAGTTAGATCCTTTATATTGGGCAGACAGACCAGTTCCCTTCCTCCGCCAGTTTGATCCTTTATATTGGGCAGACAGACCAGTTCCCTCCGCCAGTTTAGATCCTTTATATTGGGGAGACAGACCAGTTCCCTCCTCCTCCAGTTAGATCCTTTATATTGGGCAGACAGACCAGTTCCCTACCTCCTCCAGTTAGATCCTTTATATTGGGCAGACAGACCAGTTCCCTACCTCCTCCAGTTAGATCCTTTATATTGGGCAGACAGACCAGTTCCCTGCCTCCTCCAGTTAGATCCTTTATATTGGGCAGACAGACCAGTTCCCTGCCTCCTCCTGTTAGATCCTTTATATTGGGCAGACAGACCAGTTCCCTCCTCCTCCAGTTAGATCCTTTATATTGGGCAGACAGACCAGTTCCCTCCTCCTCCAGTTTAGATCCTTTATATTGGGCAGACAGACCAGTTCCCTACCTCCTCCAGTTAGATCCTTTATATTGGGCAGACAGACCAGTTCCCTACCTCCGCCAGTTTAGATCCTTTATATTGGGCAGACAGACCAGTTCCCTCCTCCTCCAGTTAGATCCTTTATATTGGGCAGACAGACCAGTTCCCTGCCTCCTCCAGTTTAGATCCTTTATATTGGGCAGACAGACCAGTTCCCTCCTCCTCCAGTTAGATCCTTTATATTGGGCAGACAGACCAGTTCCCTACCTCCTCCAGTTAGATCCTTTATATTGGGCAGACAGACCAGTTCCCTACCTCCTCCAGTTAGATCCTTTATATTGGGCAGACAGACCAGTTCCCTACCTCCTCCAGTTAGATCCTTTATATTGGGCAGACAGACCAGTTCCCTACCTCCTCCAGTTTGATCCTTTATATTGGGCAGACAGACCAGTTCCCTCCTCCAGTTTAGATCCTTTATATTGGGCAGACAGACCAGTTCCCAGCCTCCTCCAGTTTTGATCCTTTATATTGGGCAGACAGACCAGTTCCCTGCCTCCTCCAGTTAGATCCTTTATATTGGGCAGACAGACCAGTTCCCTACCTCCTCCAGTTTGATCCTTTATATTGGGCAGACAGACCAGTTCCCTGCCTCCTCCAGTTTTGATCCTTTATATTGGGCAGACAGACCAGTTCCCTGCCTCCTCCAGTTTAGATGATTTATACTGGGCAGACAGACCAGTTCCCTACCTCCTCCAGTTAGATCCTTTATATTGGGCAGACAGACCAGTTCCCTACCTCCTCCAGTTAGATCCTTTATATTGGGCAGACAGACCAGTTCCCTCCTCCAGTTTAGATCCTTTATATTGGGCAGACAGACCAGTTCCCTCCGCCAGTTTAGATCCTTTATATTGGGCAGACAGACCAGTTCCCTACCTCCTCCAGTTGAGATCCTTTATATTGGGCAGACAGACCAGCTCCCTCCTCCGCCAGTTAGATCCTTTATATTGGGCAGACAGACCAGTTCCCTTCCCCTCCAGTTTGATCCTTTATATTGGGCAGACAGACCAGTTCCCTGCCTCCTCCAGTTAGATCCTTTATATTGGGCAGACAGACCAGTTCCCTGCCTCCTCCAGTTAGATCCTTTATATTGGGCAGATAGACCAGTTCCCTTCCTCCTCCAGTTTAGATCCTTTATATTGGGCAGACAGACCAGTTCCCTGCCTCCGCCAGTTAGATCCTTTATATTGGGCAGACAGACCAGTTCCCTTCCTCCTCCAGTTAGATCCTTTATATTGGGCAGACAGACCAGTTCCCTCCTCCTCCAGTTAGATCCTTTATATTGGGCAGACAGACCAGTTCCCTACCTCCTCCAGTTTAGATCCTTTATATTGGGCAGACAGACCAGTTCCCTCCTCCAGTTTAGATCCTTTATATTGGGCAGACAGACCAGTTCCCTCCTCCTCCAGTTAGATCCTTTATATTGGGCAGACAGACCAGTTCCCTTCCTCCGCCAGTTTGATCCTTTATATTGGGCAGACAGACCAGTTCCCTCCGCCAGTTTAGATCCTTTATATTGGGGAGACAGACCAGTTCCCTCCTCCTCCAGTTAGATCCTTTATATTGGGCAGACAGACCAGTTCCCTGCCTCCTCCAGTTAGATCCTTTATATTGGGCAGACAGACCAGTTCCCTACCTCCTCCAGTTTGATCCTTTATATTGGGCAGACAGACCAGTTCCCTGCCTCCTCCAGTTTTGATCCTTTATATTGGGCAGACAGACCAGTTCCCTGCCTCCTCCAGTTTAGATGATTTATATTGGGCAGACAGACCAGTTCCCTACCTCCTCCAGTTAGATCCTTTATATTGGGCAGACAGACCAGTTCCCTACCTCCTCCAGTTAGATCCTTTATATTGGGCAGACAGACCAGTTCCCTCCTCCAGTTTAGATCCTTTATATTGGGCAGACAGACCAGTTCCCTCCGCCAGTTTAGATCCTTTATATTGGGCAGACAGACCAGTTCCCTACCTCCTCCAGTTGAGATCCTTTATATTGGGCAGACAGACCAGCTCCCTCCTCCGCCAGTTAGATCCTTTATATTGGGCAGACAGACCAGTTCCCTTCCCCTCCAGTTTGATCCTTTATATTGGGCAGACAGACCAGTTCCCTGCCTCCTCCAGTTAGATCCTTTATATTGGGCAGACAGACCAGTTCCCTGCCTCCTCCAGTTAGATCCTTTATATTGGGCAGATAGACCAGTTCCCTTCCTCCTCCAGTTTAGATCCTTTATATTGGGCAGACAGACCAGTTCCCTGCCTCCGCCAGTTAGATCCTTTATATTGGGCAGACAGACCAGTTCCCTTCCTCCTCCAGTTAGATCCTTTGTATTGGGCAGACAGACCAGTTCCCTCCTCCTCCAGTTAGATCCTTTATATTGGGCAGACAGACCAGTTCCCTACCTCCTCCAGTTTAGATCCTTTATATTGGGCAGACAGACCAGTTCCCTCCTCCAGTTTAGATCCTTTATATTGGGCAGACAGACCAGTTCCCTCCTCCTCCAGTTAGATCCTTTATATTGGGCAGACAGACCAGTTCCCTTCCTCCGCCAGTTTGATCCTTTATATTGGGCAGACAGACCAGTTCCCTCCGCCAGTTTAGATCCTTTATATTGGGGAGACAGACCAGTTCCCTCCTCCTCCAGTTAGATCCTTTATATTGGGCAGACAGACCAGTTCCCTACCTCCTCCAGTTAGATCCTTTATATTGGGCAGACAGACCAGTTCCCTACCTCCTCCAGTTAGATCCTTTATATTGGGCAGACAGACCAGTTCCCTGCCTCCTCCAGTTAGATCCTTTATATTGGGCAGACAGACCAGTTCCCTGCCTCCTGCTGTTAGATCCTTTATATTGGGCAGACAGACCAGTTCCCTCCTCCTCCAGTTAGATCCTTTATATTGGGCAGACAGACCAGTTCCCTCCTCCTCCAGTTTAGATCCTTTATATTGGGCAGACAGACCAGTTCCCTACCTCCTCCAGTTAGATCCTTTATATTGGGCAGACAGACCAGTTCCCTACCTCCGCCAGTTTAGATCCTTTATATTGGGCAGACAGACCAGTTCCCTCCTCCTCCAGTTAGATCCTTTATATTGGGCAGACAGACCAGTTCCCTGCCTCCTCCAGTTTAGATCCTTTATATTGGGCAGACAGACCAGTTCCCTCCTCCTCCAGTTTTGATCCTTTATATTGGGCAGACAGACCAGTTCCCTACCTCCTCCAGTTAGATCCTTTATATTGGGCAGACAGACCAGTTCCCTACCTCCTCCAGTTAGATCCTTTATATTGGGCAGACAGACCAGTTCCCTACCTCCTCCAGTTAGATCCTTTATATTGGGCAGACAGACCAGTTCCCTACCTCCTCCAGTTTGATCCTTTATATTGGGCAGACAGACCAGTTCCCTCCTCCAGTTTAGATCCTTTATATTGGGCAGACAGACCAGTTCCCAGCCTCCTCCAGTTTTGATCCTTTATATTGGGCAGACAGACCAGTTCCCTGCCTCCTCCAGTTAGATCCTTTATATTGGGCAGACAGACCAGTTCCCTACCTCCTCCAGTTTGATCCTTTATATTGGGCAGACAGACCAGTTCCCTGCCTCCTCCAGTTTTGATCCTTTATATTGGGCAGACAGACCAGTTCCCTGCCTCCTCCAGTTTAGATGATTTATATTGGGCAGACAGACCAGTTCCCTACCTCCTCCAGTTAGATCCTTTATATTGGGCAGACAGACCAGTTCCCTACCTCCTCCAGTTAGATCCTTTATATTGGGCAGACAGACCAGTTCCCTCCTCCAGTTAGATCCTTTATATTGGGCAGACAGACCAGTTCCCTCCTCCTCCAGTTTAGATCCTTTATATTGGGCAGACAGACCAGTTCCCTGCCTCCTCCAGTTTGATCCTTTATATTGGGCAGACAGACCAGTTCCCTACCTCCTCCAGTTAGATCCTTTATATTGGGCAGACAGACCAGTTCCCTGCCTCCTCCAGTTAGATCCTTTATATTGGGCAGACAGACCAGTTCAATCCTCCTCCAGGTTAGAACCTTTATATTGGGCAGACAGACCAGTTCCCTGCCTCCTCCAGTTAGATCCTTTATATTGGGCAGACAGACCAGTTACCTCCTCTAGTTTAGATCCTTTATATTGGGCAGACAGACCAGTTTCCTGCCTCCTCCAGTTTGATCCTTTATATTGGGCAGACAGACCAGTTCCCTACCTCCTCCAGTTTGATCCTTTATATTGGGCAGACAGACCAGTTCCCTACCTCCTCCACTTTAGATCCTTTATATTGGGCAGACAGACCAGTTCCCTACCTCCTCCACTTAGATCCTTTATATTGGGCAGACAGACCAGTTCCTTGCCTCCTCCAGTTTGATCCTTTATATTGGGCAGACAGACCAGTTCCCTGCCTCCTCCAGTTTTGATCCTTTATATTGGGCAGACAGACCAGTTCCCTCCTCCTCCAGTTAGATCCTTTATATTGGGCAGACAGACCAGTTCCCTTCCCCTCCAGTTAGATCCTTTATATTGGGCAGACAGACCAGTTCCCTGCCTCCTCCAGTTAGATCCTTTATATTGGGCAGACAGACCAGTTCCTTCCTCCTCCAGTTAGATCCTTTATATTGGGCAAACAGACCAGTTCCCTGCCTCCTCCAGTTTGATCCTTTATATTGGGCAGACAGACCAGTTCCCTACCTCCTCCAGTTTAGATCCTTTATATTGGGCAGACAGACCAGTTCCCTGCCTCCTCCAGTTAGATCCTTTATATTGGGCAGACAGACCAGTTCAATCCTCCTCCAGGTTAGATCCTTTATATTGGGCAGACAGACCAGTTCCCTGACTCCTCCAGTTAGATCCTTTATATTGGGCAGACAGACCAGTTACCTCCTCTAGTTTAGATCCTTTATATTGGGCAGACAGACCAGTTCCCTGCCTCCTCCAGTTTGATCCTTTATATTGGGCAGACAGACCAGTTCCCTACCTCCTCCAGTTTGATCCTTTATATTGGGCAGACAGACCAGTTCCCTGCCTCCTCCAGTTTTGATCCTTTATATTGGGCAGACAGACCAGTTCCCTGCCTCCTCCAGTTTAGATGATTTATATTGGGCAGACAGACCAGTTCCCTACCTCCTCCAGTTAGATCCTTTATATTGGGCAGACAGACCAGTTCCCTACCTCCTCCAGTTAGATCCTTTATATTGGGCAGACAGACCAGTTCCCTCCTCCAGTTTAGATCCTTTATATTGGGCAGACAGACCAGTTCCCTCCGCCAGTTTAGATCCTTTATATTGGGCAGACAGACCAGTTCCCTCCTCCTCCAGTTTTGATCCTTTATATTGGGCAGACAGACCAGTTCCCTCCTCCTCCAGTTTTGATCCTTTATATTGGGCAGACAGACCAGTTCCCTTCCTCCTCCAGTTAGATCCTTTATATTGGGCAGACAGACCAGTTCCCTACCTCCTCCAGTTTAGATCCTTTATATTGGGCAGACAGACCAGTTCCCTGCCTCCTCCAGTTTAGATCCTTTATATTGGGCAGACAGACCAGTTCCCTGCCTCCTCCAGTTTGATCCTTTATATTGGGCAGACAGACCAGTTCCCTGCCTCCTCCAGTTTAGATGATTTATATTGGGCAGACAGACCAGTTCCCTACCTCCTCCAGTTTAGATCCTTTATATTGGGCAGACAGACCAGTTCCCTGCCTCCTCCAGTTAGATCCTTTATATTGGGCAGACAGACCAGTTCAATCCTCCTCCAGTTTAGATCCTTTATATTGGGCAGACAGACCAGTTCCCTCCTCCTCCAGTTAGATCCTTTATATTGGGCAGACAGACCAGTTCCCTACCTCCTCCAGTTAGATCCTTTATATTGGGCAGACAGACCAGTTCCCTACCTCCTCCAGTTAGATCCTTTATATTGGGCAGACAGACCAGTTCCCTACCTCCTCCAGTTAGATCCTTTATATTGGGCAGACAGACCAGTTCCCTACCTCCTCCAGTTTGATCCTTTATATTGGGCAGACAGACCAGTTCCCTCCTCCATTTTAGATCCTTTATATTGGGCAGACAGACCAGTTCCCAGCCTCCTCCAGTTTTGATCCTTTATATTGGGCAGACAGACCAGTTCCCTGCCTCCTCCAGTTAGATCCTTTATATTGGGCAGACAGACCAGTTCCCTACCTCCTCCAGTTTGATCCTTTATATTGGGCAGACAGACCAGTTCCCTGCCTCCTCCAGTTTTGATCCTTTATATTGGGCAGACAGACCAGTTCCCTGCCTCCTCCAGTTTAGATGATTTATATTGGGCAGACAGACCAGTTCCCTACCTCCTCCAGTTAGATCCTTTATATTGGGCAGACAGACCAGTTCCCTACCTCCTCCAGTTAGATCCTTTATATTGGGCAGACAGACCAGTTCCCTCCTCCAGTTTAGAGCCTTTATATTGGGCAGACAGACCAGTTCCCTCCGCCAGTTTAGATCCTTTATATTGGGCAGACAGACCAGTTCCCTACCTCCTCCAGTTGAGATCCTTTATATTGGGCAGACAGACCAGTTCCCTCCTCCGCCAGTTAGATCCTTTATATTGGGCAGACAGACCAGTTCCCTTCCCCTCCAGTTTGATCCTTTATATTGGGCAGACAGACCAGTTCCCTGCCTCCTCCAGTTAGATCCTTTATATTGGGCAGACAGACCAGTTCCCTGCCTCCTCCAGTTAGATCCTTTATATTGGGCAGATAGACCAGTTCCCTTCCTCCTCCAGTTTAGATCCTTTATATTGGGCAGACAGACCAGTTCCCTGCCTCCGCCATTTAGATCCTTTATATTGGGCAGACAGACCAGTTCCCTTCCTCCTCCAGTTAGATCCTTTATATTGGGCAGACAGACCAGTTCCCTCCTCCTCCAGTTAGATCCTTTATATTGGGCAGACAGACCAGTTCCCTACCTCCTCCAGTTTAGATCCTTTATATTGGGCAGACAGACCAGTTCCCTCCTCCAGTTTAGATCCTTTATATTGGGCAGACAGACCAGTTCCCTCCTCCTCCAGTTAGATCCTTTATATTGGGCAGACAGACCAGTTCCCTTCCTCCGCCAGTTTGATCCTTTATATTGGGCAGACAGACCAGTTCCCTCCGCCAGTTTAGATCCTTTATATTGGGGAGACAGACCAGTTCCCTCCTCCTCCAGTTAGATCCTTTATATTGGGCAGACAGACCAGTTCCCTACCTCCTCCAGTTAGATCCTTTATATTGGGCAGACAGACCAGTTCCCTACCTCCTCCAGTTAGATCCTTTATATTGGGCAGACAGACCAGTTCCCTGCCTCCTCCAGTTAGATCCTTTATATTGGGCAGACAGACCAGTTCCCTGCCTCCTGCTGTTAGATCCTTTATATTGGGCAGACAGACCAGTTCCCTCCTCCTCCAGTTAGATCCTTTATATTGGGCAGACAGACCAGTTCCCTCCTCCTCCAGTTTAGATCCTTTATATTGGGCAGACAGACCAGTTCCCTACCTCCTCCAGTTAGATCCTTTATATTGGGCAGACAGACCAGTTCCCTACCTCCGCCAGTTTAGATCCTTTATATTGGGCAGACAGACCAGTTCCCTCCTCCTCCAGTTAGATCCTTTATATTGGGCAGACAGACCAGTTCCCTGCCTCCTCCAGTTTAGATCCTTTATATTGGGCAGACAGACCAGTTCCCTCCTCCTCCAGTTTTGATCCTTTATATTGGGCAGACAGACCAGTTCCCTACCTCCTCCAGTTAGATCCTTTATATTGGGCAGACAGACCAGTTCCCTACCTCCTCCAGTTAGATCCTTTATATTGGGCAGACAGACCAGTTCCCTACCTCCTCCAGTTAGATCCTTTATATTGGGCAGACAGACCAGTTCCCTACCTCCTCCAGTTTGATCCTTTATATTGGGCAGACAGACCAGTTCCCTCCTCCAGTTTAGATCCTTTATATTGGGCAGACAGACCAGTTCCCAGCCTCCTCCAGTTTTGATCCTTTATATTGGGCAGACAGACCAGTTCCCTGCCTCCTCCAGTTAGATCCTTTATATTGGGCAGACAGACCAGTTCCCTACCTCCTCCAGTTTGATCCTTTATATTGGGCAGACAGACCAGTTCCCTGCCTCCTCCAGTTTTGATCCTTTATATTGGGCAGACAGACCAGTTCCCTGCCTCCTCCAGTTTAGATGATTTATATTGGGCAGACAGACCAGTTCCCTACCTCCTCCAGTTAGATCCTTTATATTGGGCAGACAGACCAGTTCCCTACCTCCTCCAGTTATATCCTTTATATTGGGCAGACAGACCAGTTCCCTCCTCCAGTTAGATCCTTTATATTGGGCAGACAGACCAGTTCCCTCCTCCTCCAGTTTAGATCCTTTATATTGGGCAGACAGACCAGTTCCCTGCCTCCTCCAGTTTGATCCTTTATATTGGGCAGACAGACCAGTTCCCTACCTCCTCCAGTTAGATCCTTTATATTGGGCAGACAGACCAGTTCCCTGCCTCCTCCAGTTAGATCCTTTATATTGGGCAGACAGACCAGTTCAATCCTCCTCCAGGTTAGATCCTTTATATTGGGCAGACAGACCAGTTCCCTGCCTCCTCCAGTTAGATCCTTTATATTGGGCAGACAGACCAGTTACCTCCTCTAGTTTAGATCCTTTATATTGGGCAGACAGACCAGTTTCCTGCCTCCTCCAGTTTGATCCTTTATATTGGGCAGACAGACCAGTTCCCTACCTCCTCCAGTTTGATCCTTTATATTGGGCAGACAGACCAGTTCCCTACCTCCTCCACTTTAGATCCTTTATATTGGGCAGACAGACCAGTTCCCTACCTCCTCCACTTAGATCCTTTATATTGGGCAGACAGACCAGTTCCTTGCCTCCTCCAGTTTGATCCTTTATATTGGGCAGACAGACCAGTTCCCTGCCTCCTCCAGTTTTGATCCTTTATATTGGGCAGACAGACCAGTTCCCTCCTCCTCCAGTTAGATCCTTTATATTGGGCAGACAGACCAGTTCCCTTCCCCTCCAGTTAGATCCTTTATATTGGGCAGACAGACCAGTTCCCTGCCTCCTCCAGTTAGATCCTTTATATTGGGCAGACAGACCAGTTCCTTCCTCCTCCAGTTAGATCCTTTATATTGGGCAGACAGACCAGTTCCCTGCCTCCTCCAGTTTGATCCTTTATATTGGGCAGACAGACCAGTTCCCTACCTCCTCCAGTTTAGATCCTTTATATTGGGCAGACAGACCAGTTCCCTGCCTCCTCCAGTTAGATCCTTTATATTGGGCAGACAGACCAGTTCAATCCTCCTCCAGGTTAGATCCTTTATATTGGGCAGACAGACCAGTTCCCTGACTCCTCCAGTTAGATCCTTTATATTGGGCAGACAGACCAGTTACCTCCTCTAGTTTAGATCCTTTATATTGGGCAGACAGACCAGTTCCCTGCCTCCTCCAGTTTGATCCTTTATATTGGGCAGACAGACCAGTTCCCTACCTCCTCCAGTTTGATCCTTTATATTGGGCAGACAGACCAGTTCCCTGCCTCCTCCAGTTTTGATCCTTTATATTGGGCAGACAGACCAGTTCCCTGCCTCCTCCAGTTTAGATGATTTATATTGGGCAGACAGACCAGTTCCCTACCTCCTCCAGTTAGATCCTTTATATTGGGCAGACAGACCAGTTCCCTACCTCCTCCAGTTAGATCCTTTATATTGGGCAGACAGA
Source organism: Salvelinus fontinalis (assembly GCF_029448725.1). Taxonomy (NCBI): domain Eukaryota; kingdom Metazoa; phylum Chordata; class Actinopteri; order Salmoniformes; family Salmonidae; genus Salvelinus; species Salvelinus fontinalis. The sequence continues at coordinate 2,872,068 of NC_074679.1, forward strand.
CCAGTTCCCTCCTCCAGTTTAGATCCTTTATATTGGGCAGACAGACCAGTTCCCTCCGCCAGTTTAGATCCTTTATATTGGGCAGACAGACCAGTTCCCTCCTCCTCCAGTTTTGATCCTTTATATTGGGCAGACAGACCAGTTCCCTCCTCCTCCAGTTTTGATCCTTTATATTGGGCAGACAGACCAGTTCCCTTCCTCCTCCAGTTAGATCCTTTATATTGGGCAGACAGACCAGTTCCCTACCTCCTCCAGTTTAGATCCTTTATATTGGGCAGACAGACCAGTTCCCTGCCTCCTCCAGTTTAGATCCTTTATATTGGGCAGACAGACCAGTTCCCTGCCTCCTCCAGTTTGATCCTTTATATTGGGCAGACAGACCAGTTCCCTGCCTCCTCCAGTTTAGATGATTTATATTGGGCAGACAGACCAGTTCCCTACCTCCTCCAGTTTAGATCCTTTATATTGGGCAGACAGACCAGTTCCCTGCCTCCTCCAGTTAGATCCTTTATATTGGGCAGACAGACCAGTTCAATCCTCCTCCAGTTAGATCCTTTATATTGGGCAGACAGACCAGTTCCCTCCTTCTCCAGTTTGATCCTTTATATTGGGCAGACAGACCAGTTCCCAGCCTCCTCCAGTTTTGATCCTTTATATTGGGCAGACAGACCAGTTCCCTGCCTCCTCCAGTTTAGATGATTTATATTGGGCAGACAGACCAGTTCCCTCCTCCAGTTTAGATCCTTTATATTGGGCAGACAGACCAGTTCCCTGCCTCCTCCAGTTAGATCCTTTATATTGGGCAGACAGACCAGTTCAATCCTCCTCCAGTTAGATCCTTTATATTGGGCAGACAGACCAGTTCCCTCCTTCTCCAGTTTGATCCTTTATATTGGGCAGACAGACCAGTTCCCTGCCTCCTCCAGTTTGATCCTTTATATTGGGCAGACAGACCAGTTCCCTGCCTCCTCCAGTTTAGATGATTTATATTGGGCAGACAGACCAGTTCCCTCCTCCAGTTTAGATCCTTTATATTGGGCAGACAGACCAGTTCCCTGCCTCCTCCAGTTAGATCCTTTATATTGGGCAGACAGACCAGTTCCCTCCTTCTCCAGTTTGATCCTTTATATTGGGCAGACAGACCAGTTCCCTACCTCCTCCCATTGCCACCTGACTCCTGCGTTTTTGGCCGATATAATGTTCTAATTAATTGGTTGTACTCTTGGATTGAGGAGACCTTGCCGTACAATTCTGATAACTCCATGAAAGACAACTGTACCATTCCAATTTACAATATCATTTAAAAAACAAAATATCCTTTTCATGGGGAGGAATATGTGTTTGTCATGGGCAAGAAACTGAAAAGGGGGGATTACATGAATTAACAACCATGTTTGATCCGATTGTGCAAACTGTTCCTCAGGGAAGATGGTTCCTTTTAAATACGCTATTAGATCAAAACAGATCTGGCTAATTAATCTATACGTCACGGCAGCCTTCCCTCTCTTCACCTTGAGGGGGGGGTTCTGTAACGGTCCTGACCTGTTTTATGTTGTTTTTTGTATGTGTTTATTGGTCAGGGCGTGTGTTTTGGGTGGGCAGTCTATGTTTTCTGTTTCTATGTTGGTTTTGGGTTGCCTGGTATGGCTCTTAATTAGAGGCAGGTGGTTTGCGTCATATTTAGGTAGGGTGTTCTCACTGTTTGTTTGTGGGTGATTGTCTTCCGTATCTGTGTTATGTCTTGCACCATACGGGACTGTTCGGTTGTTCGTTTCGTTTCGATGTAGTCTGTTCCTGTCCGTGAGTTTTACGTTTTAGTTAAGTAAGTTCATGTTCAGGTTTTTTCGTCTACGTCGTTTTCTTGTTTTGTAATTTTGAAAGTGTTTTGTTTTTCGTGTTGCCATCGTCGTTTATAATAAAGATATGGCTTATTTCCCGAATGCTGCATTTTGGTCTGATGATCCTTCTCTCCTCTCCTCGTCCGAGGAAGAGGAGAACGACAGCCCTTACAGAATCACCCACCACGCTAGGACCAAGCGGCAAGGGAAAACTCAACGGAGTAAGGGACAGGAAAAGAAGGAGCAATGGACATGGGACGATATATTGGACGGAAAGGGTTGCTACACATGGGAGGAGATCCTGGCTGGTAGGGATCGCCTCCCATGGGAACAGCTGGAGGCACTGAGGAGAGCAGAGGCTACCGGAGATTATGAGGGAACGCGTCTGGCACGGAAGCCCAAAAAGCCCGTAAGTAACACCCAAAAATTTCTTGGGGGGGGGCTAAGAGGTAGTGGGCCAAGGGCAGGTAGGAGACCTGTGCCCACTCCCCAGGCTTACCGTGGAGAGCGGGAGTACGGGCAGGCGCCGTGTTACGCAGTAGAGCGCACGGTGTCTCCTGTACGAGTGCATAGGCCAGTGTGGGTTATTCCACCTCCCCGCACTGGTAGGGCTAGATTGGGTATTGAGCCAGGTGTCATGAGGCCGGCTCAACGCGTCTGGTCTCCAGTGCGTCTCCTCGGGCCGGCATACATGGCACCTGCCTTACGCATGGTTTCCCCGGTTCGCCTACATAGGCCGGTGCGGGTTATTCCACCTCCCCGCACTGGTCGGGTGACCGGGAGCATTCAACCAGGTAAGGTTGGGCAGGCTCAATGCTCAAGAGTGCCAGAACGCCTGCACGGTCTGGTATTTCCGGCGCCACCTCCCCGCCCCAGCCTAGTACCTACAGTGCCTACACTACGCACTAGGCTACCAGTGCGTCTCCTGAGCCCTGTTCCTCCTCCACGCACTCTCCCTGTAGTGCGTGTATCTAGCCCGGTGCCTCCAGTTCCGGCACCACGCACAAAGCCTCCTGTGCGTCTCCAGAGCCCTGTACACACTGTATCTTCTCCCCCTACTAATCCTGATGTGCTTGTCCTCAGCCCGGTGTCACCAGTGCCGGTACCTCGCATCAGTTATAGAGTGGGCTTTGAGAGTACAGTGTGCCCTGTCCCTGCTCCCCGCACTAGTAGGAAGGTGCTTATCCTTAGCCCGGTGCCTCCAGTTCCGGCACCACGCACCAGGTCTACAGTGCGCCGTATCCGGCCAGAGCCATCCGTCTCCCCAGCGCCATCTGAGCCATCCGTCTCCCCAGCGCCATCTGAGCCATCCGTCTCCCCAGCGCCATCTGAGCCATCCGTCTCCCCAGCGCCATCTGAGCCATCCGTCTCCCCAGCGCCATCTGAGCCATCCGTCTCCCCAGCGCCATCTGAGCCATCCGTCTCCCCAGCGCCGTCTGAGCCATCCGTCTGCAATGAGCCTGCAAAGCCGCCCGTCTGCCATGAGCCTGCTAAGCCGCCCGTCTGCCATGAGCCTACAGAGCCGTCTGCCAGACAGGAGCCGCTAGAGCCGCACGCCAGACAGGAGCCGCTAGAGCCGCACGCCAGACAGGAGCTGCCAGAGCCGCACGCCAGACAGGAGCTGCCAGAGCCGCCAACCAGACAGGATCTGCCAGAGCCGCCAACCAGACAGGATCTGCCAGAGCCGCCAACCAGACAGGATCTGCCAGAGCCGCCAACCAGACAGGATCTGCCAGAACCACCAACCAGACAGGATCTGCCAGAGCCGCCAGCGAGCCATGAGCAGCCAGAGCCGTCAGAGAGCCATGAGCGTCGAGAGCCGTCAGCCTGCCATGAGCGTCGAGAGCCGTCAGCCTGCCATGAGCGTCGAGAGCCGTCAGCCTGCCATGAGCGTCGAGAGCCGTCAGCCAGCCATGAGCGTCGAGAGCCGTCAGCCAGCCATGAGCGTCGAGAGCCGTCAGCCAGCCATGAGCGTCGAGAGCCGTCAGCCAGCCATGAGCGTCGAGAGCCGTCAGCCAGCCATGAGCGTCGAGAGCCGTCAGCCAGCCATGAGCGTCGAGAGCCGTCAGCCAGCCATGAGCGTCGAGAGCCGTCAGCCAGCCATGAGCGTCGAGAGCCGTCAGCCAGCCATGAGCGTCAAGAGCCGTTCAGTCAGGATCTGCCTGAGTATATCAGCCGGGACCTGCCCCTTGTCCCGGTGCTGCCCCTTGTCCCGGTGCTGCCCCTTGTCCCGGTGCTGCCCCTTATCCCGGTGCTGCCTCTTGTCCCGGTGCTGCCCCTTGTCCCGGTGCTGCCCCTTGTCCCGGTGCTGGTCCTTATCCTGGTGCTGCCCCTTGTCCCGGTGCTGCCCCTTGTCCCGGTGCTACCCCTTGTCCCGGTGCTGCCCCTTGTCCCGGTGCTGCCCCTTCTCCCGGTGCTGGCCGTTCATTTAGGGGATGTTAGTTTTAGGGTGGTCATTGGGAGGGGAAGACAGAAGCGGGGAGTGACTATGGTGGTGTGGGGACAGCGTCCAGAGCCTGAGCCACCACCGTGGTCAACTGCCCACCCAGACCCTCCCCTGGACTTTGTGCTGGTGCGCCCGGCGTTCGCACCTTGAGGGGGGGGGGGTTCTGTAACGGTCCTGACCTGTTTTATGTTGTTTTTTGTATGTGTTTATTGGTCAGGGCGTGTGTTTTGGGTGGGCAGTCTATGTTTTCTGTTTCTATGTTGGTTTTGGGTTGCCTGGTATGGCTCTTAATTAGAGGCAGGTGGTTTGCGTTTTCCTCTAATTAAGAGTCATATTTAGGTAGGGTGTTCTCACTGTTTGTTTGTGGGTGATTGTCTTCCGTATCTGTGTTATGTCTTGCACCATACAGGACTGTTCGGTTGTTCGTTTCGTTTCGATGTAGTCTGTTCCTGTCCGTGAGTTTTACGTTTTAGTTAAGTAAGTTCATGTTCAGGTTTTTTCGTCTACGTCGTTTTCTTGTTTTGTAATTTTGAAAGTGTTTTGTTTTTCGTGTTGCCATCGTCGTTTATAATAAAGATATGGCTTATTTCCCGAATGCTGCATTTTGGTCTGATGATCCTTCTCTCCTCTCCTCGTCCGAGGAAGAGGAGAACGACAGCCCTTACAGTGAAACAAGGATCGGACCAACACGCAGCGTAGCCCGTGAGAACTCTGGGCAGGACGTTAATCTATATGGGCCAAATATAATGACGATCCACACTTCGTCTGAAATATGATAATAATAATAAGATTATAATACTGTTTTTAAGTTTTATTATAATTATCAACGGATCGTAAAATAAATAACACTACAAACTATCAAGCACCTAAGGAAATCACGAATATCATCGATATAGTGGATATATGGAGTCTGAAAAACCCTGACCTAGTGAGATATACATGGAGGAGGTTTAATATCCTGACCTAGTGAGATATACATGGAGTGTAACGGCAGTCCTCCTCCTCTTCATCTGAAGAGGAGGAGTATTGAGGGAACCAAGGCGCAGCGTAGTGAAATGACATATTTTATTAACGAAAACACGAACTTGACTAAACTAACAAAAACAACAAACGGTGTAGACAGACCTAAACGACGAACTTACATAAAACAAGAAGAACGCACGAATAGGAGAACATAGACTACACAAACCGAACAAACCGTAAACAGTCCCGCGTGGTGAACAGACACAGACACGGAAGACAATCACCCACAACGAACACTGTGACAACGCCTACCTAAATATGACTCTTAATTAGAGGAACGCCAAACACCTGCCTCTAATTAAGAGCCATACCAGGCAACCCAAAAACCAACATAGAAACAAAAAACATAGAATGCCCACCCAAACTCACGTCCTGACCAACTAACACATACAACAAACTAACAGAAATAGGTCAGGAACGTGTCATAACCCCCCCCCCATAAGGTGCGAACTCCGGGTGCACCAGCACAAAGTCTAGGGGAGGGTCTGGGTGGGCATCTGACCACGGTGGTGGCTCAGGCTCCGGGCGAGGTCCCCACCCCACCATAATCAATCCTAGCCTCCCTCTCCCCCTACAAATGTCCACCCCACAAAATCCTCTTAGTAACATCAATGACAGGGACAGCACCGGGACAGAGAGATAAATCAAGACAGAGGGATAGCACCAGACAGAGGGATAGATCAGAATATAGAGGTAGCTCAAGATAGAGAGGGAGATCAGGATAGAGGGGCAACTCCGGACTGAAGGGCAGCTCCGGACAGAGAGACAGCTCTGGACTGAGGGGCAGTTCTGGGTATATAGCCGTTTCTGGCTGAAGGGCAGCTCATGGCTGACTGACGAATCTGGACGCTCATGGCAGGCTGACGGCTCTCGACGCTCATAGGCTGGCTGACGGCTCTCCGACGCTCATGGCTGGCTTGACGGCTCTCGACGCTCATGGCTGGCTGACGGCTCTCGACGCTCATGGCTGGCTGACGGCTCTCGACGCTCATGGCAGGGCTGATC